>NW_020174645.1:1492341-1496710 GCF_003031525.2 Neophocaena asiaeorientalis asiaeorientalis | reverse complement strand
GGGAGGGGAGGGGAAGGGAGAGAGGAAAGAGAAATCATCCTGAGTTCTCCTGTGTCTCTGCTCTCAAAGCTCCTAAACTTGTCTTCCATTGGCTGAACCTTACCAGCATCCAGTGAGCAAGGGAGCCTGAAAAATGGAACTTGGAGCAATCAACCCTTTGCGATCGCGAGTACAGCAAGGGAAGTGTGAAGAAGGGATCTGTGAGCAACTTGCCAGAAACGCCTGGTTCTACATCTGCCCAGACAATAAGCGCAGTCGTTCTCGGGAGCGAGTCCATGCCTCCGTGTTAAAGTAGAAATGATCCTGGACTTAAAAGGCTCAAGATTCTTCTCTTTCCCCACCGCGTAACCCTGGGAAAGTCCCTGAACAGCCCCCATGTACTGAGGGATACAAGCCAGGACTCACAAAGTCTTTGGATGACCCACCCAATTCCCCTTCCATTCTCTCATGGTACTTCTTGAGTGGCAGAGACGGAATTGGAACAGGGTGCTGGAAATGACCACAGTCTCAAAGCACAGCAAAACACTGAACGCATATTTACGGTTGATGGTGCTAGAATTCACACCCAACACAGTACAAGCTGCATTTGGATAAGACGGGGGAGGCGGACTCTCCTTCCACGAACACAGTCCAGATAAGCACAAGGGAAAAGTCACGTGCATTTTGTTCATGACCCAAAGTGTTTCTAATTCCTTACCTTTGGTATATGACAAGAAACAGCCTCATGGATGCCATGGGATGCTGCCGGCCCAGATCCCTGCTTCTGGATAAAGGCAACGATTCCCCAGCTGACTGGAGCACTGGGGGCAGACAATCTCTGGGAATTGCCCCCAGATAAAGAGAAGCACCTCCCCTGGGGTCATGCTCCCTCCCGGATAGAAGCTCCCGTCAAAAGACTGGTCAAGGTGAAGGCAAAGACCTGGTACCCTGGCTTCACCCCAGCTCCAGAGCTCCCCTTGAGGTGGGCTCAGACCTTTGTAGAAAGCACATTGAATATGACCAATCCTGCTTTCTCCATAAGCTTTTCCCAAGGACACACTTCCAAACATGCCCTGTACACACCAATCTCCATCTCAGAGCCAGTTCCTGGGGACCCCACCAGGGATAAGTGTGCATTTCAGCAATGGGATCCTCAAGGCTATCGGCCTCCTGCACTGTGTCCCATGCCTCAAGGACCCTATAACTCCGTGGCACTGCAGAACCCGAGCATTTGAACCGTCACGTCCCATTCTGATATCATCAAAAACTGCTTTACATGCCCTCTGATGGGAGGATAAATGTGGGAAGATAAAAGCGAAGCTTGCTGAGCAATGACTCACCCTAAGATGGATGCCCAGTGTCCTTGGACACGGTCTCCCATGGTCTCCCCCCCACTTCCTCCTCTCCCCTTTCTCCCTCTCTCTCCACGCCGTCTCTTCCTGCCCCCTCCCCACTTCCCAACTGCAATTAACATGTTTAATTTCTACTTTACTGCTCACAGCTTCTCTCCTTTCCTCTGGAGAGCCACCCTCCTCTGCTACTGGTCCATGTGATCCAGAAGCTGTGCATGCTTTCCTCCTCAGATCCAGAAATAAGCATCTAACCCAGGCCTGGTCCATAAACGTATTTCATATTCTCTGTCCAAAGCCATTGCTTTCAGTTTGACCATCTGATCCGAATGACTACAACGATCTAAATCCAGCATTTATTTTTCTCTGAACTGACAAGGGAAAGAGTCTCTTTCTTTCAGAATCCGAAGTACTAGGATCTAAGCCTTCACTTTCTGGACGCCATCTTTTCACTGCCTGAGGTGTCTGCCTGAGACTAAAGCCAACCCAGAGGAAAGAGGAGACAAAGGTGGAAAGAGGTTAAACGATGGTATCATCATATGAACCCCTGGATCCAGCTATACCTGACGCTCCCCCCACCCTGGATTTTTCAGTTTATGAGTCAATCAATTGCCTTCTAGGCTTAAGACAGCATGGGTCGGGTGTCTGTCCCTTGCACCTTCAAGTCCTAGAGTTCACACCAATAAATCAATCACAGCAAATCTCACAGCAAAGCCCTACATGGCACACTTTTGTTCTTAGGCGTTGCAGGTCAGGCTTCCCAGGAAGCTGATTCTGAGGTGGATTTACATGCAGAGAAGTTATTGAGGAATGTTACTGGGACAAACACCTGTAGGGGAAGGAAGGAAGGAAGCAGCAAGGAAGCAGGATAGGACAGAGGGAAAAATGGAACTGTGATGCCGTCACAGGGAGCCTATCCCCGGGGAGGTATGGAGCTTGGGTGGCCCTTCAGGGCCGGAGGTTTTACACAGCTATGTCCTCCAGTCACTGGACAGGGGCTGCCCCCTGGAAAGGAGCCAGACACCCTGGATGCTTCCCAGGGCAAATCCAGAAGAGGGGCTACGTTGTTATGTACCGGCTGCTCCCATCACTCCCCACCCCAGTAGCCAGGGCGGGGGAAGAGCCTCAGGGCTGGAGCAGAAGATCTGCCCATGCATTTATTAGCTGATGGTGAATGTCCACTTTTTTTTTTTTTTGAACAACCAGGGCCAATTTTATTTTTATGTATTTATTTTTGCTGTGTTGGGTCTTCGTTTCTGTGCGAGGGCTTTCTCTAGTTGCGGCGAGCGGGGGCTCCTCTTCATCGCGGTGCGCGGGCCTCTCACTGTCGCGGCCTCTCTTGTTACAGAGCACAGGCTCCAGACCCGCAGGCTCAGTAGCTGTGGCCCACGGGCCCAGTTGCTCCACGGCATGTGGGATCTTCCCGGACCAGGGCTCGAACCCGTGTCCCCTGCATCGGCAGGCAGATTCTCAACCACTGCGCCACCAGGGAAGCCCTGAACGTCCACTTTTGACATGAACGTTTCTCAGACCTCTGTCCTTAAAGAGCCCAGTCCTCCCCTGCCTTCGGAGCAGTAAATATATCCACTGTTCCACGTGCTGTGGCCAAGGCAGGTGCATGAAACTCATTAAAGGGAGGGAATTAAAAGCTGCAGTCAACAATGTCTTTCAGGCTTTGGGTTTTCTCTTGCTGTTACTTTAAGAAGGAAAAATGCTGTAAGGGGTGAGTTCTTTATCAGAAACAGCAACTACGCCTGCCCACGTTTAGTCAACTTGTCTGGCCGTGAGACCAGGCGGGCATTAACTGTCTTCGGGAATGAAATGCCTCTGATTTTGAGCATACAAGTAGCATGGGGCCAAGTCCCCAAGTGGACACGGCATTATTTAACTACCATTTTGACTCTAAAATAGGCTAATGTGCGGTGACAGAAACCTACAGCTCTGGGATTCCAGGTGCTGAGTTTGTCCTTCACAGACAGAAACTGACAATTTCTCCGTTTCTCTTCGCATCTCCCCTGACTGCAGGGAAGTGACTTTTCTGCACAGAAGCCAGTGAACACATGCACAGTTTGCTTTTCTAACTATTCAAAGTTGCACTTCCTCCAATTTTATCTTTTCTTTAAAGAGTTATTTTTAGCTCAGTAAATAGTCTGGCTCAGGGATTTTCTACTTCAGTCATTCTGGAATCTGACGTTCGCTCCATATGCATGCAAATGGCACTCTTATGCAAACTTAATATTTTTATTAAATTGACTTGCTTTCTTGACTTAAATACATTCATTTGGAAGGGAAGTTTTATCGCACAACTGTTAAGTGAAAATGGTGTCATTTGCCATAAATAGAAGGCAGTCGTAAACATAGGCAAGGAGCAAATAAACAACATGATTAATTCTAAGTGTATACTGTTGCCTGCCGAAGGCTCTGCCTCTGACTTGTATTTCACTGTGAAAACTGAGGGAAGCGAATACTGGGGTTTAAAGACATCCTGGAATGAATGGGTAAAGAAGATGTGGTACATACATATACAATGGAATATTACTCAGTCATAAAAATGAATGAAATAATGCCATTTGCAGCAACATGGATGGACCTAGAGATGATCATACTAAGTGAAGTCAGTCAGACAGAGAAAGACAAATATCATATGATATCACTTCTATGTGGAATCTAAAAAACGATACAAATGAACTTATTTACAAAAAAACAAAAATAGACTCACAGGCATAGAAGATACACTTATGGTTACCAAAGGGTAAGGAGGGGAAAGGGATAGATTAGGAGTTTGGGATTAACAAATACATACTACTATATATGAAATAGATAAACAACTAGGACCTACTGTATAGCACAGGGAACTATATTCAATATCTTGTATTAACCTGTAATGAAAAAGAATCTTGAAAGGATGTATATATGTGTGTGTATACGTGTGTGTGTGTGTGTGTGTGTGTGTGTGTGTGTGTAGAACTGAATCACTGTTCTAAACCTGAAACTACCACAACATTGTAAGTCAACTAAACTTCAATTAAAAAAAAAAAAAA
>NW_020174645.1:1487367-1491925 GCF_003031525.2 Neophocaena asiaeorientalis asiaeorientalis | reverse complement strand
GACATCCTAGTATCAAATAGAGCCTTTCTCTGTAAGGGACTCCGCATGGTTGGAAAAGAAAGGAAACGAGGTTCACACGGTCATTCATTTGGTGATGTGGAAACAGCAACAGGATCAGGAGACCTCAGTGCCTTGTCTCTGCCACTAAACTAGCTGTGTGAAGCTACCTAACCACTTTGCCCATCTGGGAACCACTCACCTGAGTTGTAATAATCTGTAAGCCTGGCTGCCAGCAAACCATGAGCTCTGGGAAGTTGAAAATTACACCTTATGCGTTGCTATCTTCAGGACAGGCACAGAAAGAGGTAAGGTCTGTAGAACTTTCAGCATGATGCTTGGTGTGTTGTAGGTCCTCAGTGAATTCATGTGTTGCATGTCTGTGCACCAGGCACTTTACATATTAATCTCTTTATTCTTGACAATTATACAACAGAGTGTCCATTCCGTGTGTTTTACAGTTAAGGAAACTGAGGCTTACTTTGGTTAAATAACTTCTTCAAAGGATGTAACAATATATGGAGAAGTGTGTGTATATATATGTGTATATATATGTGTGTATATATATATATATATATATATATATATAAAACTTTTTTATTCTGAAACACTTCAAGCCCACAGGGAAAATAGAGGCAAAGACATAATGAAAGCTTGCAAATCCTGCACCTGGATGTAAACGGCTGTCTGTGCTTTGCCATATTTGCTTCATCTCATACTGAAAGGCAGAAGTACTTCAACGTAATATAGTAGTTTGTTATTAATTCCTACACTATACTTTCTGCTATAGGCTGAATGTTTGTCACCTCCCCCCACCCCAAAATATTCATACGTTGAAAGGCGATGGCCAATGTGATGGTGTCAGGAGGTGGGGGCTTCAGAAGGTGATGAGGTCATGAGGGTGGAGCCCCCATGAAGGGGATTAGTGCCCTTATAAAAGATGATGGAGAGCTCCCTCTCCCCTCCTGCTATGTGAGGACCCAGCAAGAAGTTGGCCGTCTGCAACCCTGAAGAGGGCTGTCACCAGAATTCACCCTCACTGCTCCCTGACCTTGGACTTCCAGCCTCTACAACTGTGAGAACTAAATTTCTGTCCTTTACAAGCCACCCAGTCTGTGGTATTTTGCTATATAGCAGCCCAAACAGACTAAGTTCCTATTTGACACAATGCCACTAACATATCACAAATGAAATATTTTCAAATGACCAAAAGTAATAAGACATGTTATGTACTCCAAATCTTCTAAAAGAAAGACAAGGTACCCAGGTATTCCACCTAGCCGTTAGTCCCCAGTAAAGTGTGATGAAGATTTTGCAGCTCTCTCTTACCCACATCTGACTTGCCTGCTTTGTATCTTCTGATAAGTGAGATTTCACTGTTCACAGTGGGACTACAGTTTGATTGAGGGGATGGGGAGGGTGCTGGAAAGAGCATGACTATTGGTGTTGGGAGGTCCAAGGTTCAAATCCCACGTCAGTCACTTCATCAGTCTTGGGCATTCATCTATTAAATAGTGACAATTAGAAAAATATCAACTTCATAAAAATGCTTTGCAAATAAGTTACTTGAGGACAATGTTTAACCCTGCCTAGTGTTCAATTAAGGAGCAGGGAACTGACCAGGTCAAGTTCTAGTAACCTTGCAGTGGGTGGTTAAGACTGCACTATAAGTTTCCACCACACCTACTGGGGCTTCTGAGGCTTAGGAGAAGGCTCTGAGGTGTAACACATCTTTATGCCTTCAGACTTTGCTGGGGAAGCAACCATTATATGACCCTACTCTCCTAATCCACACCCTAAGTGTGGAGCATTCCTGAGACGGAGGCCAGGTGATGAGCATTGTTTGGTCCAGATTCTTCTTCCATATTGGGAGAAACCTTTCCCACAGAATGAACTTCATAGTATTGGCCAAGGATGTGGTCATATCATGTGGGGTCATACTGGCCCCACCAGTATATCTGCCCTCCATGGGGTGCAATCGAGTCTTCGCCTTCAGCACGAGAGGGGTACCTGCAGCCCATTGCCTGGTGTGGGCTTTTGGGAGGCACCTGTCCCTTCTTCCTGTGAAGAAAGCATGCCAACCTGTCCCTTGTGTGTTGAGCCCTCCTTGGCATCCCCAAGCCTGGAGAAGATGCAATGGCCCTAGGTCTGTGGGCACCTGCTTCCCGTGCTTGGCAACACCAGGATCTTCGTCCTTCACACCACGGAAGGCCTCCCTTGGGGTTGGTAAGTGGATCTTCCTGACTCCCCCGGCCATGCCAGACACCAGCACAAGTCCTGTAGAATCTCAGCATATATGTGGTTACTTATGCAAATGCAGCTTCAGACGACATTGACAATCAGGTTGGCTGGCCATCCGACTGGTCAGCACCTTGGAGAGGGATGCGATGGGCGACACGAATATGCTGTCTTCTAGAACCTCACAGCGTGAAAAACCATCTCAGCACGCGAAGTATGAGTCCAGGGTTTGAAAACGTGCATTTTCCTGCAGTGTGGTCCTCGGTATCAGCCAGTCAGCGACCTCCTTGGGTACTCCAACAAGACAAAGCGAACCTCCTAAGACAGAAACGATGGTCTACTCCGTGCTGGGGGATAAACGGATATGTTTGATTAGTTTCAAGTGAGTGTATTGGTCTCGTGATGAGGGATTTTCAAAAACGATTTTGCCTCTAAGTGATTTTCAATGATGCTTTGATTTCAGTGTGATCCTTACGTAAGTTAAGATTCCAGGTACGATTTTTAAGTAGAAGTGAAATGCACTCCTATTAGAAGAGAAAAAAAGCGAACTCTGCTATGTTTTGAAAATTTGTTAACGATAATGTGCTGACAGTAGCATAGCAGTGAAGCCTGCAAATTCCTCTGCTTCTCTGCAACAAGCAGGTACTAGTGCTTATTAAAGAAATCACTTGGCATCCAGACATGCATTTCGTCCCTGGAAAGTTTCCATAACTTCTTATCAAGGTTTCCTGGGCTCACCAGCAAGTGTGTCGGACCTTTGCTTCCTGATGCAGTGACGTTTAAATCATGGCCCACAGATGCTCTGTCCTCTGTGAATGCTTACTTCTTGAATTTCCCACAAAGTGACTGAAGCTCCTCCGTGTTCTCAAGGAAGATAAAATACACAGATGCTGGCAAGGAGGTCTTCATAAATATACATCACCAGTATCTGCTGGAATGTATCCAGCTGGCAACACGGAACCATGATAAACAGGCATTGATCATGTAGAAGCATCGTTAAAACTCAGATCTGCATGACTTCATGCATCTTGTTTCCCTGTGTAAACGTTTTGCTGCATATCTGGTGCCTGCAGACTGAACACTAGTGATAGCTCCTACGGAACTCACACAGAAGTCTGAGTGGCAATCGCAGGGTAATACCTCATGTAAATTAATGAAACATTCAGAAAGAAGGGAACCAGCGTATGTCTAACCAAGCAAAATTATTATGCAAAAATCTGCAAAAAGCCAAAGAAAGAACTTTAAGAATGAAGCAGAGGTAGAGTGAAGTCATTAAACGTGTCAAAAATCAGACACCTGACTACAGAGGTTTGTCATTGTCTCAATGCGACCTGCCTAGATGGAGGTTTTTCTTGTGTAACAGGAAAGTCAGATAAAGGATGGCCAGGACTGAGCAGCAGCTTACTAAAGGCAATAGGAACGCAGGCTGGAGGGGAAACTGAAGATGTATGTCACTGAAGTATATTCTCCTAGAAGCTCCACCTGGAAAATTCCACCTGTGCTTATTACAGGAACCGTGTCACATGCCTTCTTAGTGGTAAAGGAGTCTGGGAGGCTGGCTTCACCTAGAACACTGCTCTCTCCCACTGTTAGTGGGGAGGGAGTGCAGAATTGATATGAGGCAGGCAAATAGCCATCTGCCACGGTGACATAGAGGCTAGAACCAATAGTTCATCTTGAATCTGGGTTCCTTGAGGTCAGTTTAAAGAGATGAAGTGCTATCTCCCGGCCCTGGAGCATGCCCCCCATTCCTCATTTCCTCGGAGACACCACATGGGAATCATGATGGATGATGCCTCCCCACCATTCCATTTGGCCCACTGTGCAGAGCAACTAGGAGAATTATGGGATTTTGCCTGAAAAGAGGGCAGTACAGTATAGCGCCTGCTTGGGGGTGGCGGGGGGGGAGGGTTGTGTGCGGCTGACAGATGGAGAACCAAAGTCCTCAAACTTGTTCTCTTGTCTATCAGTAAAACTCGGAAGCCACCTCCAAAGGGAAGGATGCAGTTGTCATCATCCACATTCATCCACATTCACAAAGGCATGCTGGTTGCATTCCTTCCTCTTGCTTTTCCTGGATGTTGACTTAACTCTTGTCGGGGTTATTATCTCCATCACAACCCAAGTCTGCGATTGCGTTTCCCAGCCAACATCCGGGAAAATGAAAGGGTGTTCAAATCGGTGGTGAAGTTATCTTAACAGAAACATCCTGGGAATTCATAAGTTGACCATTTTTTCTTTCTAAACCTTTGTTGATCCATGGTTTGAGTATTTTTTAAAAGGAAGGAAGGAAGGAAGGAAGGAAGGAAGGAAGGAAGGAAGG
>NW_020174645.1:1340316-1487348 GCF_003031525.2 Neophocaena asiaeorientalis asiaeorientalis | reverse complement strand
CCTGTTTTTGGCCTCTTTTGTTTTTAGAATCACTCATACCCCTCCGTCCCCCATGCTGTGCAACAGTTCAACCAGGATACAGTGTAAAGATTCTTTTGCAATATTTTAGGATTATCTTTGTATTCTAGCTCTTAGCACAAACCCAGGCATACTGCAAATTATCTAAAAAATCTTTACAGACGAAGTGAGCATCCACATCTGTTTGTTTCTGACTCTCGGCTTCTGCGTGCGGCAGTCCTTTGCCTAGAATTCCCTCCCACAGTGTCCCATCTTTTCTAAACCCCAGTTGTGTTCAAAGAAGGGGTTAAAGCTGTTTCCTCCAACCAGACAGGACCCTTTCTAATAACAACACATGTTCATCTCAGTTGGCTGCAAATAATAGAAACCTCAAACTAACTGAAACCAACAGTAATAATGTAAAAAAAGATTTGTTTCACTTGCAACGAAACAGTCTAGCAGTGTGGCTGGACCCAGGGCTTCAAACCAGGTGCAGGCTTAGCTGCTTCCTCTAGTTGTTTTTTTTTTTTTTTTCCAGCTCTTTTCTAGCTTCATCGGGGTGTAACTGACAAATAAAATTGCCCTATTTCAGGTGTACGATGTGGTGATTCCTCTTGACTGGGCGATCTTCCCTGTGACTTCACTCCATCCCCTGGACAGGCCCCGAGAGCTCCAGGCTTCCCACGCTCAGTGCCATTACACCCAGGGGATTGGAACCGTCTCTCCTTTGATGTCTACCCAACAGTCCTAGAATTGAGTCCCAGCACGTCTAATTGACTTGGCTAGGATTCTATACCCACTCTGGAGCTAATCACTGCCACTCCTGTGTGTGTACGTCTGTGTATCTGTGTGTCTGTGTGGGTCTCTCTGTGTGTATCTGTGTGTGTCTGTTTATATGTGGGTGTCCCTGTATCTGTGTGGGTATCTCTGTGTGTGTATCTGGGTGTATCTTTGCGTGTATCTGGGTGTAACTGTGTGGGTCCGTGTATATGTGTGTATCTGTGTGTGTGTCTGTGTGGATACCTCCGCGTGTGTATCTGGGTGTATCAGTGTGTGTCTGTGTATATGTGTATATCCCTGTGTGTCTGTGTATACGTGTGTGTATCTGTGTGTAGGGGTGTGTGTGCGTCTGTGTCTGTGTGTGTATGTGATGCTCTCTTTGCTCTCCTCTTGTTCTCACATCCCCGCTGGAGCCAGTGTCCTGTCATTTACTCAACCACATGACAGGACAGTACAGGAGAGGTGGCTGGAGTTCTATTTCTCAAACAGATACTAAGAAGCAACTATAACGTTAACTCTCTATCGCCGCTCACGCTACACCTGGTATTATAAACCTCTGTAGCCTTTGATTATCCCTCAAGCCAGAACTCCTTGAGGTTACATTCTGTGTCTCTGGGCTTTGATTCCGGCCAGTGGTAAACAGAGAGCGTGACCATCACGCGTTTCACTGAATGACAGTTTTGAGCACCGCTATTGCCACTGAACAAGGATATCTAACTCTTCTAGAACGACTGCATGGGAGACATTAAATTCCTATTAATATTGCAAATACGCTATGGAATTTTGGAAATGATCAGACTTCAGATGCACGGCTTTGGGTGTAAGGCCCTCCCCTCAGCAGTGACGGAGCGGTGGGTGTGATGCAAGGGACGGACGCAGGAAGCGAAGCCAACAGGGGCAGAAACATCTGGGAAACAACCAAGGCACGTTCCTGTGAAAGATTTTCCTTGTGAGAAGAACACACAAGGGGCTACCACTGACTTTAAGAGTTTCTCCCATTTTGCTTCCAGCTGGGGGATGAAGGAGTTCTGAGATGGTTGATTTAAGGCACTCTAGACACAATGATACTTCACTGGCGAGTGAAAAATGTCTTTACCAACATGATAAACCAAATGATCCTTCAGCTGGTGTATGAGACAAGCTTACGAAGCCCTGCATTTGCCTTTCAAAATGGCAAGAACTTTCTCCCTAGAAATCACCTCTCCAGTCGTTGCATTAGCCAAGGATGATATGGTCTAAGAGAGAGCCGATTCTCCTGCAAGAGGATGTACTTCCTGTCTCCCTCTGCCTCTCCTCTTCAGTTTGCCAACGCTCCCTTCTGAGCCATTGTCTGTGACTATCATTGCAATCCAAGAGCTCCATGACTGCAAACACTGGGCGTGGCCTCCCATCTTTAATGATGACAACCAAAGTTAAGTGCAAGAAATCCAGCTAACTCACAGCCAACCTTTAGAGAGTTTGAGAAGAGTCCAAAAGGCAACCAGCACTCAATCCAGCTTGAATGCCTGGAACCACGGGCAACATGTCTAAAGCAAACAGCCGTAGGTATGGGAGCCCCAAAGCTCGCAGGGTTCATCAATGAATACAGTCCAGTGTCTGGACTCTGGCTGCTGATTCCAAGAGGGAAGCTGAGTTTATCCAATAGACATGTATTTGGGTTCTATTACGTTCTAGGATTATAAAAGTGTAAGGTAGTC
Organism: Neophocaena asiaeorientalis asiaeorientalis; assembly: GCF_003031525.2. Taxonomy (NCBI): domain Eukaryota; kingdom Metazoa; phylum Chordata; class Mammalia; order Artiodactyla; family Phocoenidae; genus Neophocaena; species Neophocaena asiaeorientalis. Next base: position 1,484,874 of record NW_020174645.1, on the reverse strand, counting down.
AAAGACAAGTATATAAAGCCACGGGGATACGACACACAGTGCTAAGCGATTCTAGAGAGGAGTTAAGAATGAGCAAAGCTTGGGGGCTGGGGTGTTGACATCCTGGGTTCAAACCCGACAGCAGCACTTAGACGCTGTGCATCTTTGGGCAGAGTACTTAACCTTTCTGAGTCTCCATTTCCCCAACTTTAATTGAGAATCATCACACACTTGTCTCACCAAGCTTCTCTTTGTTTTCGTACTACAGGAGGTAATATGAATGACTTAGTTACTATTTTAAAGATTACAGATTTGAGGTGGAAGCTGACTTCAGCAAAGCGATTACAACACATTGTGATGACAGACACACAGAGCAGAAAGGACAGAAAAGGAAGACGAGTATCTTAGAAGGAGGAGACTGGGAAAGGCTTCCAAAGAGAGCATCACTTCCCTGGGTGCTGAATTATTACTAAGAATTCTCCATGGCAGAGGGGGTCGGGGGCGGAAGGAGGGAACTGCGGGCGGAAATCACAGCAGCTGCAAAGCCATCCTGTGTTCTGGAAGGGGTCTGATACATGACCCATTAAAGCTCTTCAGCTTAAAGAGCAGGAAGCAGTGGCCTCAGGAGAAGCTGTTGGTGAGATGGGTTTAGACCAGCTTGTAAGGACCTTGCCTGATGCGAAAAGGAGACTGAACCTGTCCTCTGGGGAGCCAGAGGTTTTTAGTTCAGGGTAACACAATGGCTGTGTTTTTCCCGAAGGACAACCCTACTTTTCGTGTGTAGAAAGGACCCACAGGGAGGGACAGGGCAGGCAGGGAAATGATTTCAGGGCCCATTGCAATCACCCAGGCAAGACACAACGGTGGGAGGTGAAGGGTTCAAGAGATGCTTAGTAGATGGCACACCCGGAACGACGTGGTTGACTGGACGTGCAGAAGAAAGGATACTGCAGACGTTAAGACTCGAAAAGCACCTGCTTCAGATCTTCATTTTGCTGCCTAACCACTCTGTCTGGATACATTATTGTACCTGCGGATACGGTTTCCTCATTTCTGAAGTGGAGATAATTTTAGTGGCTCTTTTTTAGGGCCCTCGTGAGGATTAAATAAAAGAACACATAGGGCTTCCCTGGTGGCGCAGTGGTTGAGAGACTGCCTGCCGATGCAGGGGACACGGGTTCGTGCCCCAGTCAGGGAAGATCCCACATGCCACGTAGCGGCTGGGCCTGTGAGCCATGGCCGCTGAGCCTGCGCATCTGGAGCCTGTGCTCTGCACGGGAGAGGCCACAACAGTGAGAGGCCTGTGTACCCCAAAAAAAAAAAAAAAAAAAAGAACACATAAAAAGTTGTTAGCATAGAGCCAGATGCATGGAAAGCGTCCAGTAAATGAGAGCGGCTGTTACCCCTGATTCTATTACTGTTGTCATTACGATGACTGTGGCGGCGCTGGGGAGGGGGGAGAGGAAACACACCGAGTTCTGTGCTCTCCGCACTCCTGGCGAGCCTGTCTCAGGGGTCCCCTGGTTTAGAAGACAACCCCAGTATCTTCCCTTCTTTCCAATCACTGACTCCCTAGAGTGTCTTCAGATTCTTTCTGGAACAAATGGAGCTGGCCTTCCAGATGGCTCTCCTGCTGCAGATATAACGCAAACAGTCCCTGTGCACGAAATCAAGAGTTCGTGTTTGTCCCTAAAAGATGAAGTGGCAGGGCTACCAACCATTTTCTTTTGAGCTGTAGATAACGCAGCCCTCTTCATCTGCTCCCTTTATCAATAAATGATCTTTGGAGCTGGGTTTTCTCTATTAATATCACCCCTCCCACCAACCCATCTGCCACTGCAGGTCCATGCCCCTTCCTTCCGCTCTGCTGTGGGACCCCCTATAGGCTGCATCTCCGAGATCCCTTACTTCCTGGCTTCTGGTTGGTTTTGGACAAAGGGCAGAAGAAGACAGTGGAAGGGGTGTTTATACCCCGGTTCTACCCTGATTTGCTGCCCCATTTCTGACAGGAGCTATGTCTCTCCGTGGTGGGAGCTCCTACCCCCGGGGCCTTCCTCCAGGGGTCCAGCTCGACCTGCACTCTGATGATATCATTTTCTCCCTCTGTCCTCCAGACCCCGGGAAGTAAGAGCTTCCTGCTGCTGTTGGTCACTTATTGGGCCTTTCTTGCTGCCCACACCTCTGAATAATCTCTGCATAACTGTTCCTCTGCACACTCACTGTGTGTCTCCTGTTTCTCGGCAAGACCTCGGCTGTAACAACAATAGATGGGGCAAAAACTCAGCCAGGCTGGCTCGTCTTTTGGTATAAGGCCTCCCTCTCCACTGCAAGGGATATTAAAAAAATTAAAAGTAAAACAACAATATAATAGCGGGGCTATTTCACAAGCTAGTGTTTGCCTTACATCTGAGAAGGAAAGGAAGAGGATGGTGTTTTCCTTCGTTCTCTCTTTTTTATTTTAAGATGGGGTTTGAGTCCACTGATAACGGTATCACAAGACACAAGCTAAATTCATTACAATTTTCTGCCTTTTCTACTAAAAGATCTTCTGAAGTGGTTTAATCAGACGCATCTGATAAGGATAATGACACAGTGAGCTTTGGGCATCACACAGAGAAAGAAATGGATTTGGAAGAACTGCTGATGAAACTCGGTCCTAAGGGGATTTGAACATACAGCCTTCCAAGCCGGAAGGAAGAGGCGACAGGCTAAACGATGGAGTTCCAAAGGAACACCGTGCAGGTGCTAAATTATTCCCCAGAGAGGCCCACGGTGGTTATGAAATTCATCAGATACGACCTACAGGAAGACTGGACTTGAACACACACATATAAGTTGGCTCTCCACTTCCGACAGTTTCACCCAGTGAAGTGGAGAGAGATGACATCCAGCTCACAGCTGGTAGGTAAGACCCACCGAGTCATGGACCTGGGAGCTGGAAGGCAGCTCAGAAACCGCGGACGCCACTGTCTCCCCTTAGACAGAAAAAGGAAAGCTATTTTTCTGAATTAGCAAGAAAGAGCCCAAGGCTAGCGTTTGCTGTCTGAGGCTTGGAACAACGCAAGTTTCCTGAATAAGAGCATCAGGGCTCGGGGCTCAGCGGGTTGTAATGATACCAGAAACACCTCCTTGTGTGTTCCCTTCACATCTCCGTAACTTCCCCGTCACCTTGGCTCCTGGTGGCACTCCGCTGGATGGATATCCTGGGCAGCTCAGAGACTCACCCAGAAACGAGGACAGGCTGCAGACCGGCAGTTCTACTGGTGTCCATAAAAGGATCCCTTCTGCAGTCAAAATCAAGAAAGTAGCCATTTTGTTCAATGACCAGGATCAGAACACTCTTTCCTCGTTTGCAATGCTTCGTTTTTGCACACTCTAAACGATGGGTCACGCTAACTCAGTCATCAATCCATCAAATGTTTATTGAGCCTCCATAACTGGCCAGGAGCTGTTCTTGGTGCTGAAGTTACGTGGTGGACAAGTTAGACAAGTTTCCATGATGGTGGGCCATGCAGACCACGGCAAAATGATTTCCATTTGTCATGGAAGTATGTATTTTAGAAAATGTGAATTGCCTGGCTAGAAGTATTCTAGAACACTGGTTAAAAGCAAGACTGCCTCCAGGCTGGTGTTATGAATTCTTGAGTGATATGAATATTTGGGACTTGCAAAAGAGAAACTGAACTTCCCAGCAATTCTCAGAGGATTTTTGAAATCACAGGTTATTCTTAAAATACTTCCAACACTCTTCACATCCTTTACTCATTATTATGGATAAATAAAGTGTGTCTAATAAGTACTACTTTTAGTTGCATTTACAGATAACGAGAGCCCATGGTGAATATTCCAACGCTAGAAAACACCAGCGAACATTTTGGGGTAGACTATGAATAAATTTACATTAAGATTTCATACCAAGGTTAACAGCAATCACAGATTGGGGTTTGAAGTGACTGATTTTAGGACTTATTTTGCTTCGAAGGTGTGTTATATCTTGATATGTCATCCCAAGTGTTGACATAAAATATGCTGTGTGTAAAAACATTCTGCCATTTCTTTTATTAGCAATAATGAAACTCACTGTTAGCAGAAGACAGGGCCTCCAGCGAACATCATAAGGGACACAGTTACAAGCAAGACCCATTGGATCCCAAGGGCTTCAGTCCTACGTGCTGTGGCTTCACTGTCCCCAAATGTCCACCTTATCCCTCAGGGTCACTCCCAGTGTCCCCTCTCTTGTTTTTCCCTTGACTTTGGTGGATTCTCCTGGAGCAGACACCTCTGTGTGGTCTGTTGAGTTTTAATACTTGTGTGAGAATTGTCATACTTTTTCTAGATTTCCCCACTCAGTTTTCTCAGGATTCAAGATTTGGAAGAACGGATATGTTTCTCAAGACAGGCTGTCTGGGTCTGAGGAGCAGCTGCGACTTTGGACGTGTTTTCTAACCTTCTATGGGACTCCATTTCCTACTCTGAAAAGGGCATAAAAATTAGCACCCACGTCACGGAACTGCAGTGAGATTCAATTCTTGAATGTGTAGAAAGCAGTGAAAACAGCGTTCGGCATGTCATTAGCACTGAATAAATGTTAGCTGTTGTTAAAAAGGTTACAGTGGGGGATTGCTAAAGACCACCTACAGATGACGAGGGATGGATCGCTGAACAGACTCACTATGTGTTTGCATATGTGTGTGTGTGTGATCAGTGCCTATAGGATTCAGAGAGCTTGATCAGAAGGAGAGACAGCAGGAGAGCCACACACACACAAAGACCTATGAAGGTGATTATAAAGACCTTATTTCCCATTGAGGTGCTGATGAGAAGTACATGTTCAAATGCCTGTGGCTATAAAGACAAACCCAGACTGCTGGAGACAGAGGAATGGAAGTGAAGTTGAGAAGCAGGTGTGTGAAGCATCTCACTGGATATCAAGCATGCATTAAATGAGCCAAGGTAACGCGGGCTTGTCGGATGTGAACGGAGGTGGTCCTCGAAGAGGTAATGGGGCTTTCTGGCTGCCAAGCTCATCCCTGTGAGTTTAAGTTACGGCAGAGCTGGAAATCATAAGGCAACTCTGCTGCGCAAGGCTGAAGGTGACGGGGATGTCCAGTCAATGTAACTATGAAGAGTAGAGGCTTAGAGGAAACCAGCTGGATGGAGGAGGGAAAGACAAGAAAAAGCACAGAGGCTTGAAGTTCAGGGTATTTTTACTGGAAAGTTCCGTTCAGGAACCAGAAAGGGGACTCCGAGAGCAAAGCCACGTGTCATCGGCTAACCTGAGCTTTTCAGGGGATGCAGCGAAAGAGACGTGAACAGAAGCCCTTAAAGTGCAGGAGTCAAGATGTGGATTGAGAAACCAGACCCAAAGGCTCTGTTAGTCCAGGGGCCTAGAGGTGAGAGGGGTGTTTCGTTTGTAGATAGACTCGTATGAAAAAAGTAAATACAAAACCAAACAAAAAAACCAAAACCCAAAGAGAAACCAGGAAAGTGAGACAAAGCCTTTATCCTTGTGTCTCATGAAAGGATCAGTCAAAAATTCCATCTTCCTTCTGACTCATTCGTCTTTTTGAGGGTCTTCACATCAAACTGGAAAGGCTCGAGGGGGCTGAGCAGATGTGTAAGCTCTTCTGCAGAGACCAAGGAAAGAAGAGGAGAGAACCAAGGGATGGGTGGTTGGTACACACAGGTAGATACATACAGATGAACACGTTCTTCTCAAAGGCGGAAGGTTCAGTTCAAGACTAAGCAAGGAGGCATCACAGGACAGACATTCCAGGAAACTCCAAGACCATATCTCAGTGGATTCTCCAAAATTCCAGAAGGTAGGCGTTGCTATCTCGTGTCACAGGTAAAACACTTCAGTAGGAAGAGTTAAGCGACGCTCACTCCAGGCTTCAGAGCCAATAGGTCGTGAGCGGGGATCTGAGTCAGATCTGAATGACATCAAAACCCAGGGCATTTCTCCTAAGAGGAGTCCCCTGGCAGAAGAGGTAGGAGAGAAGAGAAATTCACACACCGAGGAGAAGTGAATCTTTGGTGTGAGATCACTGTAGGGGCCTCTTGTTCTGAAAGTTTAAAGAGAGGTATGAGGGGGAGATGCTGTTTCAAGGAGTGCTTACGAAGCTCATTCCATAACAGGAGAAAGAAACGGAGACAGAGACCAACAGAAGGCGGCGGAGATGGAAAAACAGAGAGAGGGGACCACGGGGGAAACCTAAAAGGAAGGAGGGCGGTTAATTTTCATCTTAAGATGGACAAGGAATTTGAAACATTGAAATGGTATCACAGACCAGAAAAAAAAAAGTGTTACAATCTGAGTTGTAATTTTCGCATTTGTATGAAGGAAATAAAACGATGCTTCGGACAGGGTTTTATGGCCGCCTTTGCAAAGGAAATTATTACGAAATCTATGCGGTTAATAAACGCTATTCACATTACCACTCTCTCAGCCCTCGGACTATTGTGGAGGTTGAAGCATAACACACCCAATTAATTTCACAATGGCACTAAATATCCCTCTTTGTTAGACAGAAATTGCCTCCGCACAAACAAGGCTCCAGCAGCAATTACATTTTGGCTACCCTTGGGATAGGGTAATGAAGAATTCTTTTGTCCAATTAACAATTTCAAATTGATTATAAACGGGACTTGGCGAATGGGAGGTCAAGGCAATAGAGAATTAAGCCACTGAATTCCAAGCCTTCCATGGAATGAGACACGGAGTCCACACATACCCTGTCCATCTTGTGTCTTTCACTGTTTTTATGAGAAGGGAGGTCTTGGCAAATAGAGAGGCAGGCTCCATCGCCTTTGCTTCAGGAAACCTAATCCAGGAATTCTCAGAGCCCACAGCAAACCCCAAAGATCTTGAACTGACAAACACCTCAAATTCTTATTTTAAGAATTCTGACCTAAGGGACACACAAAGGGACACTGGGTCCAGCCAACATCACTTGTTCCTCAGATACAGTGGATCAGATTGCTCTGGACAAGAGCTCACAATGGAGACAGTCCTTCCTGGGATCAAATTTTGGTTTTCTCTCCTACTAGCCTTGAGCGAGCACATCCCCTTAACATTGAATGAACTTGGTCAAGATGAACAGCATCCCCTAGCCCCACTGCTCTCATTAAAAACAGGGATATTCGTAGTTTCTGTATCGCTGGATTAACATCAACACTGACTGACACAATGCAAGTAAATCGCTTGGCACAGAGAAAGCACTCCACAAATAACAAATCACTGCTATTTAAGAATATTTTTGTTGTTGTCATTTGCTACATGCCCAATCCAATTAAATGTCAAAGACTGTCATGTCTGGTCTCCCATTCAAAGTTGGTTTGGCAGGAAGGACTGGTGTAACACTGGTTGGTTGAGTAGAGTTTTAGGTTTCATATAAAAATTTACTTATCTGAGCCTCAGTTCATCACTCCTTCTCACAGTAATAGCTGTTATGAATCTTCTACTACCTATAATAGCACTTGACAATGACATTCACTCATTAACTCACTCATTCAATGAACATTTATTAAGTACACTCCGTGGGGAAAGCACTGTTCTGTAGGTACTTCAGAGGTCATTTGGGAACACTGGACAGTCTTCCTGCCATGATGAATTATGTGTATTTGCCCCCAGATTCACTATGTGTGCTCTTATCTGTTCTCACACATTACTTCCTTAGCCTGGAATGCTTAGTCCCTGGTGGCCTGTGTAGGAAACTCCTACTCATTCTTCAACATGTAGCTTACATGTCACTACCTCCAGGAAGTCTTCTCAGATATATCCAGGGTTGCATGAACAAGGCAGATTCTCCAAAGTGTCTAGTGAGATACTTCGCACTGCTGTAATTATTTACATCTCCCCCTTTAGTCATTAGCCCTTAAGAGGTAAAAATCTGACAAACAGGGAATCCGACAGATACTGTGTACTTAATAAAAATGTATGTTAAATGAATAATTGAGAATAAAAATTAAAATATGCATTCATGATTATAATCCAGCCAAGAAAATAAGTACTACTGCTTTTATAAGTACCTGAATGAAAAAGTCAGTAACACAACTCTGGCTTAGACCAAAAAATTAATAATAATTTATTGGATTATATTCCTGGGAAATTCAAGCGGTGAGCCTTAATCCAAACTTGGCTGAATTTAGAGTTTAAACTCTGTCTTCAGAACATGCTTTTAGCCGTGCTTTTCTCTATCTCAATTTTATTCCCAAGCAGATTCTCAAAGATAGTGATTGAGCCCTTCCAAGATCAGCTCCATACCACCCGTGCAAAGAGAGCTATTTTCCTAATAGCTCCAGCCAAAGTCCTGGGATGGAATCTTATTGGCTACGCTTGAGTCACATGATCACCTCCAACCAATCACTGTGGCCCAGGGGAGTGGGCTGTTCTGATTGGCTGAGGCTGGATTACCTGCCCACACCTGTGAAAGGGAGCAGGTTCCCCTCACACGCTCAGGATGCAACAAGGGTAAGAAGAGGCAGGGATGCTGGGCAGCCAGAAGAGCAGAACTCCACCTTTCAAACCTTAAAAAGAAAATGAGATGCATCATAGGAATTCGGAAATGATGACAGGGCGGGCATGGAGGGGGGTCAAGGCATTTGCACTTGGCCTTCAAACCAGGAAGAATTTAGACAGGTAGACGGGGCTCTTATGGGAAGAAGGCACAACGGGGTGATGCGTCCAGTTTTGCGTTGGAGCAATTATAATGGGCTAAACATTTGGAAATGCAGTTTAGAACCAGTTCCCCAAAGGCCTTGAGTGCAGGGCTGTAGGCGCTGAGTTTTATTTGGAAGCCAGTGGAAGACCACTGGAGCTTTTCACTTGGAAGGAAGAAAGCTGGACCCTATTCGTGCTTTCGAAAAATGAATCAGGCAGCTGCGCGCGCTATGCCCTGGGCGGGCGTGGAGAGAGCATTTCAGTCATCCAGGTAACAGGTAACGAAGGGCTGGCGTTCTAAGAAGAGCACACGGGACAAGGGGGTTGTAGAGCAGCTGGGTAGGGAAGGGTCGCTCCTGAAGTAGTTTTTCCACCCAGGCCAACTCCGCACTTCAGCCATTCGGCGTCTGGGGATGGCATTTATGAGAAAAGCCAAGACGTTTCCAAGCGCTAGCATTACGAAGCATTACGCACAGCTGCATTTTTTTTTCTGGCTTCTGCCTCCCAGGGGTTGCTTTTGCTTTCTCTTGCAGAGAGAAGAGGGCGGTGAGCTAGGAAGGTGAATTCCGTCACTCTCTGGGGCTGGGACCCTGAGCAAGGCCACTGGTGGCTGATTCCTCCCAACGGTGATGACCAGAGACAGAGAAGGCAGAAAAGCACATTCCTGGCTCCCTTCCTGGACGCACATCAGCATCTATTATTGCAAAAGACACGTGGATGATGCCAATGCAAATGTCACCCAGGCATCATTCCTGAATCCCCTGGAAGGTGTGTGGTGGGGGGGCGGACAATGAAACAAACAGAGTTCATCCCCACCCCCGGCCTCAGAGAAACTCCGAGCATCTACCCAGCCTCCGGAGACCTTCCGTCCACAGCCTCTGGTTTTCGTTTTTCTACCTTTTTGCCCTTCCAAAATGCAAATCATAAGGCCTTCATCAAAAATGTAACTAGATCCATAAATGTTTACTCAGTTGTATCTTGGTGATTACACTTCTTTCAAATCCTCCTTAGCGGCCTCTGCGTGTCTCTTTTCACACTTCATGAAACCATATTTTCCATAACATACTCTGCAAACTGCTCTCTCCCCCGACAGCCGTATATTTCTAATAACGCCAAGCCGAGGGTGCGTGCTGCACGCTGCATTTTATCTTGCTTTATCTTTATGATTAGATAAACCAGTTTTAAAGTCACACCTTTAAAGTCTGGCTTCTTCTAGATGGAAACAGATGTTTTGCTTTCTTGAAGGTGCCTTAATGAGGCGTTCTCTGAAAGAGGCCCAAGTGGTAAGACAGGCTACTTAAATTCTCCTCTCTTACGCTGTGCTCCAAACCTGCATGTCACCTAACAGGGCAGTCTCCAACCTTTCTGGCACCGGGGACCGGTTTCATGGAAGACAGTTTTCCCATGGAAGCGGGTGGAGGGGGGATGCTTCAGGTGGTACTGCAAGCGAGGGGGAGCGATGGGAGCTGCAGGTGAAGCTTCGCTCGCTTGCCTGCCACACATCTCCTCCTGGGCAGACTGGTACTGGTCTGCGGCCCCGGGGTTGGGGATCCCTGACCTAATACATTAAAACAGCGAGAAAATAAAACCTTTCCTCCCTGACTTCATGAAAATAATTGGCCCACAAACAAGGGACCTTAAGATCAAAAAGAAAGAGTTTGGTTACATGCTGTAAAGATACAAGAGACTGTATCTTTTAAAAAAATTTTTTTTTTTTTTTTTTCGGTACGCGGGCCTCTCACTGTTGTGGCCTCTCCTGTTGCGGAGCACAGGCTCCGGACGCGCAGGCTCAGCGGCCGTGGCTCACGGGCCCAGCCGCTCTGCGGCATGTGGGATCTTCCCGGACCGGGGCACGAACCCGCGTCCCCTACATCAGCAGGCGGACTCCCAACCACTGCGCCACCAGGGAAGCCCTAAAAAAATTTTTTTTTAAATAAAGTTTTTAAAAATTATTTTCTTATTTCAAAGTAACATACGGTAATTGTAGAAAATTAGGAAAATGCAAATAAGTAAAACGGAACAAGAATCAGCCATAAATATACCGCTTGTATATAAGTTTTTAAATATAAAACAATTTGGGTATTTTCTTTTTTTACTTTAAACTGTGTGCCTTTGTAATCTATCTACCTACCTGTCTATCTATCATCTATCTCTTTTCAATGAGGTCAGACTATATGTACTTTGGGTGGTTTCCTTTTTTCCCTTCAACAATATGTCATAGATAGCTTCGAAAGAATTACTTTCAAGTAGTTCTTTGCTTTTCCCCCATTCCCTTTCATAGAAAGACCTGATAGCTCTTTAATACTGTACATTCATTTATTTTGAATTATTTGATATAGTTTTCTAAAAAGTGTCCTGTGAACAGCCTCATAGTAAGTTCAACTGGTTTATGAAGAATTTTAACTGAGGAAGTGTCAAGGCAGGCAACGAAAGCAGAAGCAAAATGACCAGGACTAGAGAAGTGTTAACTAGAAACATAATATTCTGATATTTAAATGAAAACAAACCACTCCAATTCCCAACCTGTCTCAGAGCTCTTGTGACTTATATTTCAATTCAACACCCATTATTCATAAATTGCTATTGTAATTGTATTCCTATGGGTGACGCGAGGGCCTGTAGTCCCACAGAAGGATTGCCTTTTAGATATTTACTGCATGTTTCACCCATATGAGACTGTATCTTATGCAGTCATTCAGAGAGAGCAAGATTGCTACTTTTTTGTCTCCGTTAGTACAACAGACATTTATTCATTGCCTCAAATGAAGAGGTTAAAAATGTCTGTCTTGATGAGTAGATAAAGAAGATGTGGTACATATATACAATGGAATGCTCCTCAGTAGTAGAAATAATGCCATTTGCAGCAACATGGATGGACCTAGAGATGATCATACTAAGTGAGGTACGTCAGACAAAGACAAATATCATATGATATCGCTTATATGTCAATTTAAAAGAAATGATATACAAATGAACTTATATACAAAACAGAAATAGACCCACAGACATAGAAAACAAACTTATGGTTACCAAAGGAGAAGAGGGAGGAGGGATAAATTAGGAGTTTGAGATGAACAGATACACACTACTATGTAAAATAGATCAACAACAAGGACCTACTGTAGAGCCCAGGGAACTCTACTCAATATTCTGTAATAACCTATAAGGGCAAAGAACCTGAAAAATAGTCGATATATACATATATGTAGAACTGAATCACGTTGCTGTACACCTGAAACTGACACAACACTGTAAATCAGCTGTACTTCAATAAAAAAAAGTCTGTCTTTTCTAGTTTCTATGCATGCAAGACATTTTTGCTTTCAAGTCTAAAGATGCTTAAAACAATTCACGGGATGAAAAGTGATAGGAGTCCTCAAAGTGTGTCCCCAGCACCAACTGGGACCTTGTTAGAAATGCAAATTGTATGCTAACACATATACAGCGAATTTAAAAAAAAAAAAATGTCATGAAGAACCCAGGGGCAAGACAGGAATAAAGACACAGACCTACTAGAGAATGGACTTGAGGACATGGGGAGGGGGAAGGGTAAGCTGGGACAAAGCGAGAGCGTGGCATGGACATATATACACTCCCAAACGTAAGGTAGATAGCTAGTGGGAAGCAGCCGCATAGCACAGGGAGATCAGCTCGGTGCTTTGTGACCGCCTGGAGGGGTGGGATAGGGAGGGTGGGAGGGAGGGAGATGCAAGAGGGAAGAGATATGGGAACATATGTATACGTATAACTGATTCACTTTGTTATAAAGCAGAAACTAGCACACCATTGTAAAGCAATTATACTCCAATAAAAAAAAAAAGAAATGCAAATTCTCCAGACCTGTTGAATCAGAAACTCTGCGAGCAGGCCAACGATCTGTGTTTTTACAAGCCCTCCAGGTGATTCTGGTAAGTGTTAAAACTTGAGAACCACTCCTGTCGGGTAACTGAGAAATTAAAAACAGTCTAATAAGATTAGATAGCTTCGAAAGAATTACTTTCAAGTAGTTCTTTGCTTTTCCCCCATTCCCTTTCATAGAAAGACCTGATAGCTCTTTAATACTGTACATTCATTTATTTTGAATTATTTGATATAGTTTTCTAAAAAGTGTCCTGTGAACAGCCTCATAGTAAGTTCAACTGGTTTATGAAGAATTTTAACTGAGGAAGTGTCAAGGCAGGCAACGAAAGCAGAAGCAAAATGACCAGGACTAGAGAAGTGTTAACTAGAAACATAATATTCTGATATTTAAATGAAAACAAACCACTCCAATTCCCAACCTGTCTCAGAGCTCTTGTGACTTATATTTCAATTCAACACCCATTATTCATAAATTGCTATTGTAATTGTATTCCTATGGGTGACGCGAGGGCCTGTAGTCCCACAGAAGGATTGCCTTTTAGATATTTACTGCATGTTTCACCCATATGAGACTGTATCTTATGCAGTCATTCAGAGAGAGCAAGATTGCTACTTTTTTGTCTCCGTTAGTACAACAGACATTTATTCATTGCCTCAAATGAAGAGGTTAAAAATGTCTGTCTTGATGAGTAGATAAAGAAGATGTGGTACATATATACAATGGAATGCTCCTCAGTAGTAGAAATAATGCCATTTGCAGCAACATGGATGGACCTAGAGATGATCATACTAAGTGAGGTACGTCAGACAAAGACAAATATCATATGATATCGCTTATATGTCAATTTAAAAGAAATGATATACAAATGAACTTATATACAAAACAGAAATAGACCCACAGACATAGAAAACAAACTTATGGTTACCAAAGGAGAAGAGGGAGGAGGGATAAATTAGGAGTTTGAGATGAACAGATACACACTACTATGTAAAATAGATAAACAACAAGGACCTACTGTAGAGCCCAGGGAACTCTACTCAATATTCTGTAATAACCTATAAGGGCAAAGAATCTGAAAAATAGTCGATATATACATATATGTATAACTGAATCACGTTGCTGTACACCTGAAACTAACACAACACTGTAAATCAGCTGTACTTCAATAAAAAAAAGTCTGTCTTTTCTAGTTTCTATGCATGCAAGACATTTTTGCTTTCAAGTCTACAGATGCTTAAAACAATTCACGGGATGAAAAGTGATAGGAGTCCTCAAAGTGTGTCCCCAGCACCAACTGGGACCTTGTTAGAAATGCAAATTGTATGCTAACACATATACAGCGAATTTAAGAAAAAAAAAATGTCATGAAGAACCCAGGGGCAAGACAGGAATAAAGACACAGACCTACTAGAGAATGGACTTGAGGACATGGGGAGGGGGAAGGGTAAGCTGGGACAAAGCGAGAGCGTGGCATGGACATATATACACTCCCAAACGTAAGGTAGATAGCTAGTGGGAAGCAGCCGCATAGCACAGGGAGATCAGCTCGGTGCTTTGTGACCGCCTGGAGGGGTGGGATAGGGAGTGTGGGAGGGAGGGAGATGCAAGAGGGAAGAGATATGGGAACATATGTATACGTATAACTGATTCACTTTGTTATAAAGCAGAAACTAGCACACCATTGTAAAGCAATTATACTCCAATAAAAAAAAAAAGAAATGCAAATTCTCCAGACCTGTTGAATCAGAAACTCTGCGAGCAGGCCAACGATCTGTGTTTTTACAAGCCCTCCAGGTGATTCTGGTAAGTGTTAAAACTTGAGAACCACTCCTGTCGGGTAACTGAGAAATTAAAAACAGTCTAATAAGAGAACAGAACGTTTATTCCATCCATCACTCAAGCAATCACTGATCACCTGTTCTGTCCAAGATACACGACGCTGACCATGCCACCGGGCACAGAGACTGAGAATACTCCTCATTATTGCTGCTGTAGTATAGCTCTTCCTCTCTTACAGAGCCGGACAGAATGACCCTTGTATGCTTCTGAAATTTACGCGACGCCTTCAGATTACAAAGGGCCAAACACTGCGGGTTTCCCGCTGGGGCAAATCTGTGTCAAGGGATTTTCCCCTCAGGAAGCTGAACGGACAAACTTCAGCTTCTGTCTTCACATCACTTCGATTCTGTCATCTGTTGTCTCTGTTGAAGATCAAAACCCCAGAAGCACCTCTAAAGTGGAATCACAGAAAATGTCTGGCAAGCTGAAGCTAAGAAACTTGAAACTGAAATTCCCCAGCCCCTGTTGGACGCAAAGGTAACCTCTATGACTTACCTCCTCCCCGTCTCACTGGGGTCATATTCCCCTTCAAGCCTTTATAAGACACGCTAAGTGGAAAAGGTATTGACTATGTAATTTTGAAGAGGGATGGAGTGTGGCTGCCGGGCCTGTGTACAGTGTGTGAATCAACCTGGAATCTATAGATGGGAAGATATCGGGGTGATCAATCTTTATTCCCACGCAATGAAGCAAAGTAGTGTCTTCAGCTCTCCCCACAGACAGCTCATAAATGGGGGTAGTGATCAAGGGGTCCAAATTTGTAGTTTTGACAATAAAAGCCATTTGTTTTGTGGAACTGTCATAAAAGATGAATGCATTAGGGTGACGAACTTCAAAAACAATTCCTCTGGGTAACTTTGCAAGGCTCTGCCGCAGGTTTCTTTATGAAGTTACCATGCAGTTTTCAAGTATTTTTATGGGTGTGTGTGTGTACATCATTTTAGGCGATTGAAGTGCCTACCAACACATCCGGAAGTGTAATTCATACTTTGCGATCCTCTGCATGACACGAACTAGCATCTATTAAGGACTCCCTATTTTGCGTCAGGTGTTTAATGGGGTTTTGCTTACGATTCCTGATTTAATTTATCCTCCTGATAATTCTGTGTGTGGGGTATTTACTTTTCGTCTTTATTTTTCGGGTGAGGAAATTACTGCCATAGCAGTGACGTAACATGCCCAAGGACACATAGCTAGTAAGCCAAGAATGGACTCAAGGCTGTTTGTCTCTAAGTCCTGTATTTCTTAAGAGGGTTACAAATATTGCGGAAATTGTACATGCCGGGTTCCAGGCCACACGACCGCATGCAACGATGTGTACAAATCTAGAAACAGCTTCTTCCCTCAAAAACGGACATTTATGAAACGAGTTGCTCCTTCAAGGGGCTAAAACCAGCCCATACATTGCCTTAGCACCTTTTGCCCCTAGAAAAGCAGAGGAAGGTTGCCATTTGTGGTGAGAGTCTGCAGGTAACCAGGGCTACATGTAAGTTAGTAAATGATCAGAGAACTAGTCCGCAGGGTAAGAAGAAAAAAGTAGAATGTAATAGAGATGAGGAGTCATGAGGACCCAGAGAGACAGAGAGAGATGAGAAAGTAGGTACCCGAGAATTCTGGGGACCTATGAAAGCTGACCATGTGTCTTCCACGAATTTGTAAGTATTTGGATTTTCAGCATGAATGCTTCATGACATAAGCAAGCATTTGTGAGTTTCTCCTTGTGATCAAATATCCACTTAACTAGGATATAAACTACAGTCTATGAGCTACAAGGAAGCAGATATTCAATCTTTCTTCTTCACCATTGTTTCCACATGCCTAGCACAATACCGGGTACATCACAGGTACTCCACCGAAAACTGACCAATGGGTGAATTAATTCCTTAAATACGTGTGGTTGGAAACCACGTTTCTGTACAAACAACACAAGCCAACTCTGAACCCCTGGTCTGTGCCTTTTGGGTGGAACTCTGTTGACTTAAACAACAAGAATTTCCAAAATGCAGACACTGGCAAAGTGGATCAGTGTGCGTCCCCTCTGTTTTCCTTTCAAAGATCTGTCTTCTCCCCTTCTAACAGTTCCGATGCCTGTATTAATTCAGGTCAATGGATGGCAGAGTTATTTCTCAAAGCTAATCCTTCAAAGGCACCTGCATTACAATAGAGGATTCTGGGATACAACAGTCTTCCAAACTGTAGAAACACTATTAACTACCTGTGTGCAGAGATACATTCTCTTCTAAAATATTACCCATTAATTTGTTGAGTGCTTGCTCTGGTCTAGGTCTAGTGATGCTTTAGGTAATTTATTATGTTTGATTCTCACATTAATCCATCAATCGGGTGAAGCTGGTGTGATTATTCTCTTGCTAGGGCTGTAGAAACTAAAGCTTAGAAGTGAGATATTTTGTGTAAGTTCACAGAAAATAAGTAGAATAATTGGTGCTCAAGTGATGTCCATGAACCAAAGTGTGTAGGGCTGACATCCAGCTCACGGTCCTTTTGTTCAGACTAAACCAGTGTCTCTACTGACCCACTGTCTGGAGTGGAAGGGATCCAGTGACAGAAGGCTGGACAGATACACTTAACGTTGTGCCACACCGGGAGGTGAAAATCCCATCAGCTTGTATGGCTCACGTCGACCATCTCTAACCGACAGGCCATGGCAGGGGCAGTTACAGGCAAAGACTAAATCATAGGATATCTCTACCGGCTCAGTCTACCGGCCCATTTGTCCAACTCGTGTACCTGTCATGCCAGGAGATATTTCCTGGAATGTGTGACATTGACCTGTAGATGTTGGCACCATATTCTAGCTTCTAAATATCTGAGAGAGACAGAAAAAGAGAGAGGAGAAGACACATGGAAAGCTAAGGTTCTAGGCAGGCTGTGCTGGGGGGGAAGAAGCTTTCCTCTGCCCTTCTAGGTTCTTCTGGCTGGTCTAAGACTTGTGAAGCAGATAAAGAGGGAAAAGTCAAACAAAAGTTTAATCCCATGTATACCTGGAAGAGACCCAAGAAAACTGAATAACTCACCCAAATGGCCAAGACCCTCACCTTAAATACCATCTTCAGCTAAAGACAAAAGAGGATATTGGGGTAGAGGTTTGGGACCTCAAAGGAGAGGAAGGCAATTCACATGGAGATGGAAAAGCAAATGTTTGGTAAATAGATGTTTGCTGGGCCAGGCAGAGACAATGGAACACAGAGAGGAATTTAACAAACAGACCTTGCACGTTCCCCCCATCTCCACGGCTAGTTCAAACTATGGTACACGTCCTAGATCTACATTCTTGAGGCAACTAAGGGGAAAGGTAAAAACTTCCCGAGTCTTCTGTTTGTTTTTAAAAGAATAAACCTAAATGAATCCTCATGCCAAAGAAACACATTTTGGGGTGGCATATTTTGCTCTCCTACAGTTTTGGCCATAATCTGCTCGTTCACTGAATATTTTCCTCTGTCCCTACTCTGCGCTAATATCACATAGTCACTCCTGAGCACGCAAAGGTGAATAAAAGATTTTAGGAAGCTTGTACGTTGGAGGAGTTAACAGGAGACACACAAGGGGGCAAGACCCATGTGTATAATTATAAACTGGGTCATTGCTATTAGCAGGCTGGGTCTTGAGAAGGCACACCAGGGGGACCCATTCACTAGATGAACAAGAAGAGTGACGTTAACTGAGACATAAAGAGACATCTGCCCCATAAGTAGTGAGGGGCCAGCGTAGATGAAGATCCTGGTGTAGAAATAGCTTGGTGCTTCAGGAACCTCAGAGAAGCCCCCTGTGGCTGGACTTTCCCAGATGTGGGGAAGGTGGGATGTTGAACTTAGGTAGGCATCTCCCATCTGCCATCTCCCATTCCTGTACTACGCATTCTGTGTACATGACTCTTCATGCAGCCGGACCTGTAGAAACAGGCTTCCCTCCACAAACTGCTTCTTCGATTCAGGGAAGACAGAAGAGAACACACATAAGGCACAGAGAGGGAAAATAATGGGGTCAGACCTTCTTGAAAAGTAGATTTTGCCTTCAAACTGTCCAACACAGTATTTTCAATGCCCCCTCTCTGTAACAAATATTTTGTTTTGTCCTCTTTCATCTCTAAAGTGAAATTCATAGATAAGGGGATTATCTACATCCATAACTCAAACGAAATATAATGACTTAACCATAAGATAACGGGTCAATGGAAGGAAAGTGATTTCTAATGAAATAACACGCATGTCAGTGTGAAGATGTACCACATGAATACTTTGAAAGGCACGAAGAAGTCGTCGAAGGCTTTTGCCATTCGAAGACGTATCATGAATGTGATACCATGTAAAGTGATAGAATTCTCTGGAAAGCTATACAACTTTTGAAAAAGTTCTGAATTCAGTGGAATGCAATCTTGTTTTGCCCAGTGATTGCATCCTCAAAATTTGGTGTATAGTAAAACGATGCAAAATACATTGTGTTTATATATAAACAGCCTCAAGTAGTAAGATCAAAAACTTATAAATAGGCTACCAATCTTTCATCACCATTGTACCGTAGGGCATTTGAAAATTGTGTGTGCATGCAGGACTCGATTCTCTGTTGGATGGACAGTCCCCCACACTGCAGGGCATTAAACATCCCTGGTTTTTGTCCACTAAACACCAGTGGCACCTCCCAGTAAGTGTGCCAACCAAAAACAATGCCTTCTACACATTAACAAAATGTCCCCTAGGCATACGTGTGTGTGTGTGTGTGTGTGTGTGTGTGTCCATGTGTGCACGCAGTGGGAGAGATTGCTATGGAAATTTATGGGGTTGTTGCTTTTGGTTGGGGAATCACCGTTCTGAGAAGTGATACTGCTTGTGACCAGAATGACGAAGACACCAGGACGACTTCCCGAGTTTTACATGACCAGGTGACCCTCGGCCATTTTGAAATATATTTACGTATTAATAAAGGAGAATGAAAACAACATAATCAATGGAATGTCATATTCCTGAAAGAAAAATTCATAATTTCAAAGGTATCTGTCCCCCCGCCAATTAACCTATAAATTTATTACAATTCCGATCCACATACCAATAGTCGTTATGAGGAGATTTTCCAAGACAATTTTTAAATCCACACGAAGGAGGAATCTGCAAGAATAACCACCACGATTTTGCAAATGGTGAACCATTATGAAGGAAATGTGGTACCCATGACTAAAGGCAGAGGTATAAAGTTCATACAAGTAAAACAGTGTTAAACGTGTTCAGTGGAGAGGGGAGCAGGGGATGAAACAGAATATTCAGTCCAGAAATAAATGGATTGGATTCACATGTAGAGATTTAGTACACGCCAGAACTGGGCACTTCAAATCATCAGGAAAATAAGACTATATATTTAGTAAACGGTCTCAGAACATTTTGGCTATCCATGGCAGAGCTGGTGGAGGGGAATCTATAAGGTGTCTGTGAGTTCAAATAGAAAAATAAGAAAATGCCAACTGAAAGAGTACAGCAAAGTGGTTACTACAAACGAAGTGAATCAGAAATGGTAGAATGTAACAGTAGATTCAATGTGAAGAATGACCCCTACCCCCCAAATGAGCCAGTGTTGAAATTCAGGATGAAAAGCTGCATGGTGGTTAAAGGTCGCAGTGTCCTGACTATTCATTTTTCAAGAAATATTTAGTTTCTTCTAAAAAATAAAATAACATAATTAATTCACTAATTAATTGATTTGTGGATCCCCTGCACAAAAACTAAATTAACTCCCAAAGCCTTGGCTCTCTGACTCTGGGTGTTCCACACTTTGCTTAGGTAACAGAGTTGCTCAGGTGTACAGAACCTGGCCCAGGTTACCCTGACCTTGATCGTCCCATCACTACCTGGGGCCAGTGACTGACACCTGCCACTCAGTTTTATGCTAAAGCTCACTTCTCTAAATTAATTAAGAGCACATCTCTGAGCTTGCCATGATGGAATACTGTCAGGTACACTTTCTCAACCTGGACATTTTGAGCCCAATAATTCTTTGTTTTGGGAAGCCATTCTGTGCACTATAGGATGTTTAGCCGTATCCCTGGCCTCTACCTGCTAGATGCCTGTAGCAAAGCCCTCTCCTGCCAAAAATGTCTCCAGAATTTGCCAAATCTACCCACACTGAGAACCGCTGATATCTGATTTCTCTTGGTAGTCATATGAAAAGAACGTACACACACTCTTCCGCTGTCTTAAGATTGCTCCCGCACTTTACAGGCTTAACGTACTGAGATATTCTAGGCTAACTCTCATATATGCCCCAGGCCCAAACGGAGAGGTCAAGAGAGAGACAAAAAAAAAAACTAGATAATTTTTTAAAGTCTTGTCTTTTCTTCACTAGATTGTCACCTTCTATTCCAAAAGTATCCCCTCCTCTTAAACCTGGCCTCTTCTTCAAGGTCTAAGTTTGGAGAGAATCAGGTAAGAAATATATTTGACCAAACTGACAAGGCTAGGGTTTGAACTGGCCCTTCATCTGTGGGGCAGTTCTGAACTTGCAGGCCAGTATTTCATTTGGAACGAGACCGAGGCACCCAGCGGTGTCTCTCCAGCCCACATCCCAAACCTCCTTCAGTGTGCTGAGAGAAACTCCTCTTGGCTTCAAAACTGACTACGTATGTAGCTGTGTCCAAAATGTCTTGTATAACTGGCAAATCTCAGAGGCTGGGGAGCGTTCCTGGATCCCCACCCTAAATCCAAGAGCAGGGGTGCAGGAGGCTGACTTCAAATTTTAGAATCTGAGCTTCATGAAGAAGTTTTCTTTGAATGGGCCTGAAGCTACAATAAAATGTGACTACCTGCCTCTTTTTTTTTTTTTTTTTTTTTTTTTTTTAGGATTTGGTGTTATGCCCTCCAACCTCACAAAGACTTAAAATATGTTAGAAATGCATAAAAAACGAAACCTACACACATGGATGAGGACATATTCGCTGAGCACTGCTGGAGCCGAATTCACTGTTACCTCCTCTCTGCTCCCTGCCCTCTGTGGGATTTCCAGCGCCTGCATCTCTATTTTACACCCAGTTGGTTGAGACCATCTCAAGAACTTGGTGCTGAGATGGAGCTCTTTCAGACCATGGTGTTCTCTCAATCGCCTCTGAATCTTTAGCACCCAACAAAGCATGTGAAATGACTTTGATTTTAGTTTGTTAACAAAGTATGCTGAAAACCAGGGAAGTTTTTATTATTATTATTAAGGGAAGTAGGAAGGGATTGGACCACATGAATAAGCCCTGGTAAAACAAAGCAAGACAAAACCCCCATTTTGCTGCAAATTTATGGACTCTGTAGCTAAATCGTGAAGGAAGAGAATGATCTTCTTTACTGGTTGAATGTCTGGAGTGGAGATCAACTCTGGAGTTTCTGGGAGGATGGAATCCTGATGGACACGACTGGCCCTCATCACCTCTTAAATATTTATGGAGCTCCCAGGATGTCCCAGGCACTGGGGATACAGGAGTAAGATAGCAAAAAATAAAATAAAATAAGATCCTGTAGCCAGCTAGTGGAAAATGATGCTCTGTGGGCCAGCCCAATCCTCGGAGAACCTCAAGCAGAGCTTTGAGTGGTGCTGTCCAACAGAACTTCCGGCAGCGATGGAAATGTTCTCTAATACCTGATCATCTCATCCTGAGTCACATCTGTGAGACCCCACATTCAAACATTTCTTTAGGATCAACTGGAGGACTGTGGATTTCCAGGGTCCAGATAAATGTGTTGCCATATTTAGAAAGTAGGACAGTGCTAAGTGTTGGCAAGAACATGGGGAAAGAGGACCCACCCTGCAGAGCAAGCTGGAAGAACGTGCTGAAATGAAGTCGACACGTCCCCTCCTCCCCAGGGATCCCCTTCTGAGATGCACCCAGAACGATTCTCATGTGGGACCGTAAGGCACACGTGCGAGGATTCTGCCACAGCATCGTCTGTGCAGCAGGGCTCTGGGGCCAACCTGGTGCCCTCGATGGGGATGGGCAAGCACAACGTGGTCCATGAGCTCTATGGAATATTACACAGCAGTTAGAGGTAGCTCACTAGAGCCACACGGATGGACTGTATAATCACGGGGTCACATGATTAAAGTAGGAATCAGAGGAAGATCTAGGGTACATCAGAAGTCCAGATATCTAGAACAGGTACACACAGCCACACGGATGGACTCTGTAATCACGGGGTCACATGATTAAAGTAGGAATCAGAAGAAGATCTGTATCAGAAGTCCAGAGATCTAGAACAGGTGGTTCCTGCTGAACTAGAACTTAGGGAAGAGATTCATACCCAAAAAGATCCCATAAAACTCTACAAGAGCCACCTTTATATAAAAGGAGAAAAATATAAAACAATTTACAGAAGGGGAAATTCAGTGGACCAACAAATATATGAAAAGATTCTCAATCTTAGCCACGGCAAAGGAATGGAGACTCAAAAGATACCGGCTTTCACCTACAATATTGTCAAATTTAAAAAATGAACCTTTACTATGTACATTGAATTAGTAAATGAGCTCTCAGAGGTTACTCGCGATAATGTTAATGGCCACACCTTTTGGGAAGGTGATTTGGCAGTGTTTACTAACATTAAAACTGCATATACCCTTTGACCAAGTAAAACTACTCTTGGGACTTCCCTGGCAGTCCAGCAGTTAAGACTCCAAGCTTCCACTGCAGGGGGGCAGGGGTTCGATCCCCAGTTGGGGAACTAAGATCCAGCAAGCCATGCGGGGCGGCCACAAAAAAGAAGACTGCTCTTGGGTGGCCCCCAGTGAGCCATTTCTCCCAGTATTCACACCATTCTGTACCCACCCATTGCCACACACCCACATAGATACTGGACTTGACCATGACACTTGCACTGGCCAATGGGACTTGAGGAAGTATGAGACATGAAGAGGTTTGGATCACTCCCTCTTGGAAACCTGAGACCACCATATTGTTAGAAACTCC
Organism: Neophocaena asiaeorientalis asiaeorientalis; assembly: GCF_003031525.2. Lineage (NCBI taxonomy): Eukaryota > Metazoa > Chordata > Mammalia > Artiodactyla > Phocoenidae > Neophocaena > Neophocaena asiaeorientalis. The sequence continues at coordinate 1,461,585 of NW_020174645.1, read as the reverse complement.
AGCCACACTGACAGACCACCTGTTGGAGAAATAAGGGGTCCAGCTGACCAGCCAGAATGAGGTCCCAGACCTACAGCCTTAGTAGAGCTGTTTCAGCCAAACCTAGCCATTCAAGCAATCCCAGCTGAGACCTCAGATGTCATGGAGCAGAGCTGAACCATCTCCACCACGGCTGTAGCATTACTCCAGTCAGTGGAGTGGTGAAAACTGGATGCAGCCAGGATGCCCACCAACCGGGGGATGATGGAAGGACTACATCCATCCTACAGACTCATGTGTGAGGACCACAGAAGGAAAACTCTTACACCCGCCCATCCAAACACATACCATCCTATCATAAGTGAAAAAGCAAACGGCAGCATCGTGAATAATCCCGATTTTGTAAAAATACATTCAAATCCTTAAATAAATGCAAAATAAATGTGTGCAGGACCAGGAGAAAAGTGGAAGACTGCATTGGGTTGTTGACACGAGTTATTTCAGGAAGGTGGGAGGAGGGACATGGTGAGGTGGAGATTATTGACTTTTTAAATGTGTTTTTAAAGTAATGCACTCATTACACGCACGACTCTGCTAATTAAAGAAAATCTAATGAGAAAAATGGGAGCGCAAAACCGGTTTTTAAAAAAGATCAGCCTCTGAAAAAATCAACATCAGAAAACTCGGAGAGTAAAGCTGAGGGTGTCTGCAAGAAGTTTCTCTCACGAATTTTAAATGCAGCATCTTTTCTTTTTTTTTTTTTTTTTGCCAGCCTTAAATTCAGATTAATTCTGTGAAAAGTTTCAGTAGCCTTTTTCCACCTGGGTTTTCCAGATTCATTACATATGACCGTTTGGCACTTTTCCTAGCAAGTTCCATTGGAAAGGGCAAACATCTGGTTTTATCTCTGGGAACATATTTACTGCGTTGTCTGTGTGTTGCAAGAGGTGTACTAAATGATCAAACCTTCCAGAGCAAAAGGATTTTAATTCCTTTTGCTCAGGAATTCAAGTGACCTGAAAGCTTAAAAAAAGATCTTGTTCTCTAAATACCAAACTCATGAAACAAATGGCCCCAAATGCTGCTGTCAGATAGATCCCTGTCATTGTGTTTCTTTTTTTGTAGGAAACTTCTGCCTGTACAGTAGAATCTGGACAAATTCATGCCAATAAGCTTGACTTTTTCCTTCTTTTGTCTAATACGTTGTTCTCTACTTTGCCTTCCCATTGGAATCTTCCAGAAGGCTCTGGAAAAAATACAGATGCCTGGGTCCCACCCAGAGATTTTGATCCAATTTGGACAAAGCCTGGACATGAGGATTTGAGAAACAATCCTCGAGTGATTTTAATCTGTACCCAACATTAAGAGCCATTGGTGTTATGATGAATATAAGTCATAACTATTCTCAACGAACACTTAACATATTCTTATCTTGTCTGTTTCGAATCCGTGACCAATTGAATTATATTTCACATAGTTTTAATATGAACTTCACTTTATGGAAGTTGAGTCGTTTGAAAATTGGTAAAAGAAGTATCATTTAATTTAAAATTTCTGCTAACCAGGAACATAATTTAGAGTGAACACAAGCCTTATGTGAATGCTAGAGGTTTTCAGAGTCTGGCATGTGTGTCTCCATGTCAAAATATCAATGCCTCACTTGAAACGGACACAAAATACAGTGTCCAGGACTCGGTGCTGTAATTAGGTGGCATTTTGTAATATTTTATCAATATTTTATTAAGGCTGTAGCATTTCTTTCACAAAATTCCTTCCATAAGGTAACCCCTGATAAAAAGTATCTGCATTTCTCAATGATTTTTCTCTAATTTAGTTTGAACTTGCCAAAACATACGCGGACAAGCTCTCTTTAAAATCGTGGACTTTCCCTGAATTCATCTTTACTCAGTTCTTTATTTTTAAAAGCATGTTTTGAGCACTTGATTTACTGCCTCAAATTCCCCTAAACTCTTCCTCTGGACCATACACCTCTCCAGGGGACAGAAAGTTTGTATTCACAGTGCTGGCACACGACAGGATAATTAAATGCCTGCTCCCCTGGTTAATATTTTTGCCTGGCAATGTTGTTTGCTATAAAATATCATCCCGTGCGCTAGAAAGGTCACAAATATTCTGGCTTATTTGAGGAAAGGTCATCAGCTCTCCAGGGACTTGACAAGTAGTGTATTTGCTCTATGAGTGGTGAGACAGACTTCATCTTGTTGCTTTTCTCAAAAGGTCTGACGTGTTCTCTTACAACTCCTGTGTCTTCATCAGCCCAGGATACTATAACAAAGTACCACAGACTGGGTGGCTTATAAAAAACAGACATACATTTCTCATAGTTCTGGAGGCTGCAAGTCCAAGATCTGGATGCCAGTGTGGTTGGGATCTGGTGAGAGTCTCCTTCTAGGTTGCAGCCTTCTTGCCTCCTCTTATAAGGGCACTAATACCATTTGTTGGGGCTCCACCCGCATGACCTATTCAGCTTCCCAAGGCCCCACCTCCAAATACCATCACACTGGGCATTATGACAATGACTTCTGGAGGGACACAGACATTCAGCCCATAACATCTTGATCTGGGGGAAGAGTGGCATCCACCCTCCCCTCTCCTCTCTGTCCCCACTTTCTGCGAAAGTTAGAGGCAAGTTAGGATCCTTAGCTCATTTACCCAGTGCTTTCCACAGAAACTTCAAGGAAGTTTATTAACTGAAGTCACCCCTAAACACAGCTTTCTTCCATTTATTAGAAACAGCTGGCACATATCAGAAAGAACACCACATAAGAAACCCAAAGACCTGGGTTTTTAGAATGTGACAATAATTACAATACAAATACCACTGACTGGGCTCTTACTAAGTGGCAGGCGGGGGTGCTCCTGGCCCCAGACCCCATTTGTAAGGGACCCTGCTCGGTCATTCCTTCCCATGGGACAAAAGGGGCAGGGTCACCTAAAACTGTGACACGCTTCTAGACCATACTGTGGGGATCCAGGGGAGATAAGAATTTGAGTGTAAGTGTTTAACTTGGAAGGTGATCTCTAGAGCAGCCACAGAGGAATGTGAACGTTGGGAGGGAAGGGAAGGATGCCAATACATGGTGTGTTACAGGGCATGTGGATCACTGTGGCCAATTGGGTTCGGTCTCTCTGGGGAGCTCCGTAGATCTCGCCCCAGATAACCCAACTGTGCACGGGTGAGGGAGCAGGTTGGGGGCAGCTCTGGGTGGCATGAACCCTCAACACATCCAGCCTGCCCCACAGATGAGCTGACTGCACTCCAGCCATCAAAACAAACAAACAAACAATGACAAAAAAACCAGGAAAGTCACAGGCGACTGCATTTGGCAGCTGTGAGGTGAGCTTTCAGGGCTATAGTGAGGGCAGTGGGGCTAGGAGTCAGGCAGTGTCAGTGTTCACCCTCCGGGGACCCTACAACGTGGTGTCCCAATGGACCAAACCCACTTCCACATCTGCACATCCTCTTCCCTGAGGATCCTCTAAAGGATGGACCCACCCTGCCCACGTGTTTACGGCCAGACCCAAGCGGCGGCCTGGGGGCAGCTCTTTGTAGATCTGTACCAAAAGAACTCTTCAGACGCCTGAATATGTCCCTTGCGGTTACTGAGGAGTAAGCCTGGGACATGGCTGCAGCCCGCTTGTCCCACGGCAGGCAGACTCCAAGGCAGAACTGAGGACTCATGTCCAAGAATTCTGAACTCTAACGTGGCATCCCAGGTAGTTATGAAGGTAGATGTGTCATGGCAGGAGGACAGAGCATCTTTTATTTACCAGTTTGTTCGCTTGATTTACAACTCTTGAGCATGGAGACCTATGCTGTGTGCAGCAGGTGCTGTGGGTGCCCCTCCTGTGGTCCTGGGCTTCCCTACTCAGCCCGACTTCCAACTGCCAGGTCGGCATCTCTGTGCCTCGGGGCTTCTGGTTACTGCTGGAGCCTGCTCTGCTGACGGGACAGCAGGCAGAGGAACGGGGCTCCCGGGAGCCACTTCCAACAAAAGCTTGATGGCCTTTGGGATAGAAGTAGCCCGGGCTCCTCACCCTGGGGTGGACGCTCTCAGAGCTTCCCTGTCAGGGGGAGGCTACAGTCATCCACAGGAGGGACGTGCTTGATGATGCCTTTTATTGGCTCTATTCCCTTCCTGGTGTTTTCCTTTGTGTCCACAACAAATATCTGCACGCTGATGCGTGTCTCAGCACCCGCTCCGGGGAGAATCCAGACCAAGGTGGCGCATGGGCCTCCATTTACGTTCTTGTCCCAGGCCTACAGCTGTGAGGGTATGGAACCGGCGTGAGCACTCTGTCTCACGCGCAGTGGTTAAGCATCTCACTCACTACAGCCAAGTGAACAAGGTTATGATATCCCCATTCAAAAAGGCTTTGAGCGTGCAAGTCCTCCGTCCAGGGTCCCAAAGTAAGACATAATAATGAAAACATGCTTGTGATCTCAGCTCTGTCCCTTATCTGCTGTGCATCCTTGTGCAGGTGGTATCTGATGGTCATGATGGGGATGATGGGGAGGCCGTATCCACCGGACCTATTTACTGGGTTGCTGCGAAGGTCCAGGGAGATGATGACACTGAGAGATCAGATACGCTATAAACCGCAACATGGATATCAGGATTACTGTGTCCACACTGCCGTAACCTCAGGAGCATGGAATTGGGCCCCCATCTCTTCTCTACCTGTTTATCGTTTTCTTATTTCATCCTCCTTTTCCTCCCCTCCTTCCTTCCTTTCTGAGGATTGAATGAGAAGAATGAGGATTTCTTATTCTATGAAAATCACAATTACTTCGAAGGAAGAATTTTTCTTCTGGAATCAAATTTAAAAAAAGATGAAATTTTCTCCATGAATGACCCTCTTTCTCAGTGTCACTTCAGCTGAACAAATACTAAGGTCTTTACTCTAGACTCAGTGCTCTGCTAGAACCATGGAGACATCAGACATCAGCATTCCTACTCAAAGAGCCTACCAGCTCTTGGGAATACATGTCATCTTTAATCAATGTTTACTGGGTCTCAAAAAGGGTTTGGGCATCGAAAGAAAACAACAATATAAGATACTACCTTATTTATTTAAAATAAAATGATATGGGATACTTGTAAATGTATATGTGTCACTTGTATATGTTAAGACACACATTCACTGGCCCTATGGTGTTGACAATTGCAGCTGTAAATGTTCTTTGGCTTTGGCTTTTTAAAGAACGCCATTTTTTATGTGTTTTAGTCCTGTGAGATCATTTGAGGGAAATGGGAATCATTAGATTAGAATATAATTATCTCTTTTTAAACTTTTATTATTTTCTAAAACATGCAAATAGTATTTCTAAACAGCAGAAGAGTTCATAATTACAGATATGCAAGTGGATTTTTAAAGTGATCATTATAAAATTCCGCCATCCAGAGATAATCACATGAGCATTTTGGTACAGGTTTTCTGAAGTCTTTTAAAAAGTATCTATAATACAACAGTTGTCCACACGAATAGTTGACCCATCCCTTCAGAACAGTGACTAAGCCCTCCTTCTTACTGTCCTTCTTTCCATAAGCTCCATGAAAGTAGGAATTTTTGTATATTCTGTTCACTGATGTAGCCCCAGCACCTAAAATCGAGCATCACACATAGATGAACCGAGGCCTCTTATCCACTGGGGAGATGCACAAGTAAGCAGGGAAAACAGGCAAGGAAGAGGACTAAAAGAGATAAAAATAGAGAAAATGAGAGAGAAGAAGAGAAATAAGAGAGAGATAAGAAAGAAACAGAGAAAAGAGATACAGAGAGCACGAAAAACAAAGACAGAGAGACAGAAAGTAACAGAAATAAAGAGACACACGGGGAGAGAGAGAGAGAGAGAGAGAGAGAGAGAGAAACATAGGCCCATAGGGACAGAGACTAAATTCATGTACCTCCCGAAATTATCCTAAGCAATGCTCTTTCTTAAAATGCTTTGGGCTTAACCTATATCAAGGATATCTTTCCAAATCTATGTCACCATATCTAATGACCGCACACTATTCTGTTTAATGTAGCTACTATAATCCATTTGGTCAATTCCAAACGACTGTATATTTGAGTCTTTCTAGTACTGATCTACTATATGCAATACTCAGAAAAAAATAAGCTTCTACCCTCATTTCAGTGCACTTGACATACTCTGCCAAACTATTTGCTGTAGGTCTCCAGATACCCACTTGGGTTTCTAAGACACACAAAAAAATCAGTTCCTCCAACTCTCAGCCAGAAATTTGCAAACTGATGACCCACAGATGTATTTTGTCTGTCCTAGACAAACAATATTCCCAATATTTGAACATATGCCGTATGAATGTCTGAACGTCTTCTTCCTCAGAAAGATCTCTGGCCACCCTAGATCCACGGCTTCATCCAGCAACAAGAAGCAGGGTCTGAGTTTCAGTGCCCTGTTAGCCTGCACCCCAGTTTCCACAACAACCCCCCTCCCCGTACCCTACTCACAGTTTGTACGCTCATTTATATTTTCTGCCTGCCCTCACTCCCGAGTCATTTCAATGTGTGACGCTCTGTTGGCCGCCGTGCATTTCTTTGTCATTGAATGGCACCAACCTATGTCATCCTACAAGCATTGGAATCTGGGCCAAAATATGAGGTCCCAGCAACTTCAAACAACCCAGTCTCCTTGAGGCTGAATTTTCCCTCTGACCCTATCACCTCATTAGCTCGTGACATTTGTGAATATCAAATGTGATGACGCATGTTGAAATCCCTCTGAATACAGCACCATCCCCAAGGAACGTGTGGTATAATCAGCCAGTGGGGAAAATCTTCCTGGTCTATTAATGTGACCACTTTTGACTGCTATATAAAAATGAGGGCAAGGGCAGGTCAAGAAGACCAGTTAAGCTACTGCCCCACCCCATAACATAACAAAACACCAAATTTACAATATTTATGTAAACAGTGCTCATTGGCTGTTCACCAAAGACCATTTCTTCTCATCTGTGGCACAGAGCTAGACTACATTTCCCAGGCTCCCTTGTTGCAGAGATGGTCATGTGACTGAGGTCAACAGAACCTGAAGGGAAGTGATGTGCGGCCACTCAGAACAATCCCAACAACCTCTCCCATGATCCTCCCTGCTCTTCCCCTCCCTTCATTCCATCCTGATGACTTTGGTAACCTCGGAAACCATGTGCTGAAGACAATGGGACCAAAACTTGAAGGAGCCTGGATATGTCAATCTTTGCTTAGTGGAGAACTATCTGTTAGCAATACCTGTTTGGATTTTACCTGCGTTGGAAGTGACCTTCACTTGTGTATAAGCCATTATCAATTTGGGTGTGTTTGTTAAAAGAAAAAAAAAGAACGTTCCTTATTAAAGAGTGTCAATGGAAATAATCAATACACCAAATATATAACAGGAAGAGAAAAGAATTTTATTCACGCCAAACTAAGGACTATAGACCAGGAGACACAGACTCAAGAAGCACCTGAATTCTGTTCTGTCGAACTACAAAATGGGGGAGGCTTAGAAAGGCAAAAACTGCAAAATTACATAAGTTGTTTTTTAAGAATTAGGACTGGAGTTGGCAAGAAGTAAAGGTGCTTATTAAAGCAAGGATTGGTTGGGGTCTGAAATGGTTGCTTAGTTACAAGGAGAGACCTTAAGACCATAAGGCTGCAGGTGGCAGATGCTAACAGATATTGTTTTGAGAATGGTTGGCGGTATCTTTGAGTCTGATACAGTTCAGAAAAATTCAAGTTCTCAGTAATACAGGAACGTGTCTAAACCCAAGTCCACAACGGCCACCCAGCTCCATTTTTTTTTTTTTTTTTTTTTTTTTGCGGTATGCGGGCCTCTCACTGCTGTGGCCTCTCCTGTTGTGGAGCACAGACTCCGGACGCGCAGGCTCAGTGGCCATGGCTCACGGGCCCAGCCGCTCCGCGGCACGTGGGATCCTCCCGGACTGGGGCACGAACCCGTGTCCCCTGCATCGGCAGGCGGACTTCCCAACCACTGCGCCACCCGGGAAGCCCCCCATTTTTGATGCTTGAACCACAGTTGCTACATTTTGAGTTTTTAAAGGCATTCTTTTATTTAATGGTTAAAGCCTAAACACAATGCATGTTTAACAGGCCACAAAGAGGCTATTTTGTTTACCTTAAAGTTCAAGTGAGATCACGCAGAAGCCAGAACGACTTCCCCACACCTCAATATGTAAAAATTTCTTCCATCAGTAGTTTGTAATGTCTGAAAGATTATCAGGTCGAAAAACTTCCCGGATTTAGTTATGAGTTTCTTTTCTTTTTCTGTCTTTCTTTCTTTTTTTTTTTTTGAGTTAAAATTAGTAAGAAAAAATAGCAAACGTCAGTTCCAAGCCAATTAAGAATAGTTTTGGTTACAAATGCAGTACTTGGAAACTGATTATGAAATACTTCCTGGGAGACACATCTCCTTGCTCACAGAGTTTGCTGAAAAGCAATTAATTTTTATTTTAAGAAAACATGAAAGAAACAGACATTTCACCAAGGAAGACATACAGATGGCCAAGAGGCACATGAAAAGATGCTCAACATCGCTAATCATTAGAGAAATGCAAATCAAAACTACCACGAGGTATCACCTCACCCGGTCAGAATGGCCATTATCAAAAATTCTACAAACAGTAAATGCTGGAGAGGGTGTGGAGAAAAGGGAACACTCCTGCACTGTAGGTGGGAATGTAAATTGATACAGCCACTGTGGAGAACAGTATGGAGGTGCCTTAAAAAACTAAAAATAGAACTACCATACGACCCAGCAATTCCATTACTGGGCAAATACCCTGAGAAAACCATAATTCAAAAAGAGACATGTACCACAATGTTCATTGCAGCTCTGTTTACAATAGCCTGAGAGCGAGAGAGAGAGAGAGAGAGAGAGAGCGAGAGAGAGAGAGAGCGCGCGCGAGCTTTTCAGTACAAAGCAATCAAGAAAGAAATCTGTCTATAAAATGCTAGAACATAAGTGCACTTAGGTGGACAGCAGAGAACATCTACTTGTATATCATATTATTAAATACACCATCACAGAATCACAACTGGCGCACAAAATATAACCATATGCAGACCCCGTTTTTTTTTTTTTTTTGCGGTACGCGGGCCTCTCACTGCTGTGGCCTCTCCCGTTGCGGAGCACAGGCTCTGGACGCGCAGGCTCAGCGGCCATGGCTCACGGGCCCATCCGCTCCGCGGCACGTGGGATCTTCCCGGACCGGGGCACGAACCCGCGTCCCCTGCATCGGCAGGCGGACTCTCAACCGCTGCGCCAACAGGGAAGCCCCCCCCACCCCCGTTTTTCTATATCACCTTGCATGTATTCCACTCATCACCTAATCACTCTTACGATTTTCTTTTTGCCACGTTACTCATCAGGAGGTCTTTTTTTTCCTCAGAGGTCCAAAGGAAATGCAGCGTACACACAAGACAAAGTTGACTTTGCCTTTCATGTGATGAGCGTACCTTTTTTTGGGCGACGACACCCTAAATTTTGTGTGTAGGGTCACCTATCTCCCATTATTTAGAGACACAAGAGGCTGTCCTACCCTCAAGTATCTAAGTCTGCCACGAACCAAGCCTGGACAGTGGGGCCTGTCCATACTCTAAGGCTCAGAGGGACACACGGCCTGAGGCAGATCACAGAGTTACAGACCCGGAACTTTTGCTGGGATCGTTGTGAATTAGCAATCCTCCTTTTTCCTGACGTTATTGTCTACATGGTGAGCCCAAGCCACCACATGGAGTCTCCTGAGAATAATGAACAATAAAGCTGAGTCCAGCGGTGGAAAAACCATGCCCTCAAGACACCACCATCTGTGTCCGCATATCCAGCTGTACCTGAAGCTATGCATGCTGTGTACTTCCAGGTCCTTGAGCCAATAAATGTGTGCTCTCTCATTTTTGTTTTTGTTTGTTTAATTCTGAGTTGGGACTCCATCACTTGCAATCAGAGAGTCCAAGTTAATCCAACAGTGAATGGAAAAACATTTTCTTATAGCTACGATGATTAAGTATCTATTCTATGACAGGCATCAAACCTGGTAATGCATAAACCCACTCAAATGTCCAAAACAATATTAAAGGTGATGTCTGCTAACATTTATTAGGTGCTCGCTGCAGGCTGGACAGTGCTCTAAGTAATTTTTATGTTGAAATAGTAGTAGATACATACTGTTAAAAAATTCAAACAGTACAGTTTAGTGTACAATTAAAAGTCTCTTCACTTTCCCAGACCTCATTCCCCAGTTCTTTTCCTCAGAGTTAATACTATAGCCAGTTACTCTGTAATCTCTCGGGAACGTTCTATGTAAATAAATAATATGCACAGATACATGGAGGTGAGGGTGCGTTCATTTCTAACCCACACGACACCAGCTAACATTAATTGACTGGTTATCATGGGCTGGGTACAATTTTAAACACATTACACTTGTTATTTAATTCTCATGACACTCAGGACGTAAGTCATCCTATGAGGAAGATGAAACACGGTAAATCAGGGAAACCAACCAGGCAGTCGCCTTCCAGGCAGGAATTCTAGAAGCCACCCTGCTTGTGGATGTGTTAGGAGATCGATAAATAACATCCCAGTTCTACACCGGAGTTTGCAACTCGTGCTGTCTTGCGATCAGGGTTAGGTTGTAGGACGCGTCTCAGGAATACCATTGGGAGGGTGGAGGATTCTTAAACCTCTCCCTTCCATGCGAGGAAAAGGGAGCCCTCCTACACTGTCAGTGGGGATGTAAATTGTTGCAGCCATTATGGAAAACAGTATGGAGATTCCTTAAAAAACTAAAGATAGGGTTGCCATAGGATCCAGCCATCCCACTGCTGGGCATATATCCGGAGAAAACTCTAATTCAAAAGGATACATACACCCCAATGTTCCAAGCAGCATTATTTACAATAGAAAAGACATGGAAACAACGCCAGTGCCCACCAACAGACTAACGGATTAAGAAGACGTGGTGTATATACAATAAAAAAGAATGGCATTCTGGCGTTCGCGGCAACATGGATGGACCTAGACAGAACCACGCTTAGTGAAATGTCAGACAGAGAAAGACAAGAATTATGTGATATCACTTATATGTGGATATATTTTTAAAAATTTTTTAAATAATACAAATGGATATATATATAAAACAGAAAGAGACAGACACAGAAAACAAACTTGTGGTTACCGAAGGGGAGAGGGAAGGAGGGTTGGACAAATTAGGGGTATGGGGTTAACAGATACAAACTACTATGTATAAAATAAGCAACAAGGATCTAGTGTAGAGCACAGGGAACTATATCCAGTATCTGGTAATAACCTATAATGGAATCTAATATGCAAAAATACTGAATCACTATGGTCTATACCTGAAGCTAACACAATACTGTAAATCAACTACATTTCAATAAAATCTTTCCCTCTCTGTCTCACTCCCACCATCAAGTCTAGAGTTTGGGGCAGAACCCCCTGTTGGAAAGTTAGAATCAACAGATGCAGGCTCACCCAACATTCCTGCCTCACGCTGGTGGGGATGGAGAGGAAAATTAAGAGACACAATCCCCATGGTTCCGGCATTTAACAGAAACTTGGATTTAGGTGGAAAATTAGGTGGATGCCACGTACCTAGTAAATAAGAGGCCAGACATGCTTCTCTAGTGCCTGTATATGGACCCATGAAGAGTAAGCTATTCCTGTTTTCTTTAGCATCCTTATTCAGTTTACGGGGAATTAAGGCTCAGAGGAGTTAAGGAATATGCCTAAGGTCACACAGCTAAGTATCAGGATTGGAAAATCTCTGTCTCCAGAACGTGCACTCACTGTCGTGAGCTGTCTCTCAGAGACATGCTGCATTGAAACACAGAGGCCGCCTACCTGCAGGCACACCTTTTCTTTTTGACACGACTCATGCATCTTATTTTCTTAACACTGTACGCGTATCCCTGCCATGTGGACAGGATATGCAAATGACTTGTTTGCCTTGGCATATTAAGAAGTGAACAAAGCAGTATAAACCAGCTTATATGTAATAGATTTTTCAGCTTTAATCACTGGCATTGCCTCCAATTCTATTCCTGGGCCTCTGCTGGTCTTTGATAATATTTTATTGTCGAATGATTACCCCTCCCCCTGGAAAGAAAAAAACAAAAGACAAAGCAAGTCATATCCCTCCTCTAACCTCACCAGTATCTTCCCATCACTGAATCAAATCAAATGACCGTATCCTGGCCTCGGTCCTACCTCTCTTCCTCTCAGCTCTAAGCATCCTGGCTTCTTGTTGATCCCCAAACACTTGAGTGGTCTCCCCTGCCTTCAACAGTGGATGTCCAGTGTCTAGAACAGCGCTTGGCACGTGGTACATGCTTCGTAATCACCAGCTGAATAAAACGGCAAGCATTTCCAGGCAGGGCAATGAGCATTTGAGGCCAGCATGGTGAGTAGGAGGAAAGAGGCTCTGAATGACAGGGTCCTGTAGGTCTGGAGAAGGGGAGCGGGCAGAGGCGGGCTTGGTTGTATCTTGAAAAACCTAATTTTCTCAACAAAGGGGTAAGGAATTCAGCCGTAAGATAATAAGTGTTTCGACTGTCAAATCAGATTCACACCAACAATAGATCAAAGCCGTCATCAAGCTTCACCAATAATTTCAAGGATACAAATGTTTAGGCAAAGCGGGAACAGCTTCAGGACAGTAGGCGTGAACATTCAGATTTTTCTCCTCACTTTGCACACAGCTGGCCCAGGTGAACACCTGAGGTCTCCAAGTGGGGCATGTACAGAGTGCACGTCACTTAGAAGAAAGCTGGCAGTCATCAAGCATCTCGGTTTTACATGCAGATGGTCACTAGCTGATGTGATTTTCCTATGAGCCATGACCCGTAACTCCATCGATTCCAGTTTTGTTTATGTGGGCAAAGAATGTCTCCTGCCATTTCAGTAAAGAAAGGATGTAGCAGCCATCAAGCCACTGCAGCCGCCCCTGAAGGTGCACGCAACCCTGAGGGGATTCAGGATGGAGAAAAGCAGGATACTGACCCTAGATAGTTAAGGTACATACCAAAGGAATGATTTCAGTGATCCCAGATTCTTGCATCTTCCCACACATAGAAAAGCGCTAAATTCATTTACTTGAGATGTTTGGTTTTCTTTCATTGACAGTAATCTTTTGATACTCCAACTACCTGGCTCTGTCGCAAAACTCCTCTATATCCTGGTTCCTCCCTTACCTCTTTGGAGCAGTCTTCCGGGCTTAAGTTTAAGGTTCATATCAAAGGAATCATTTCAATAAGCCCAGACTCTTGCATCTTCCCATCCACAGAAAAGTGTTAAATTCATTAAATTGATATGTCTGGGTTTTGTGATTAGCAGTAATCTTTCGATGTTCGACTACATGTGTTTTTCCAGCAAAAACTTCTATATGTCCTGGCTCCTCCCAGACCTCTTTGGAGTGGTCCCTCAGAGCTCTGGGAGAGGCTGCCATCTACCATAAGCAATCTTAGGCTGAAGTATTACCGAGATAAGGACACTTCTGCCAGCAAGTGCCAGGAGGTCTATCATTATGTTACTGAATTGGTCGACTGGACCCGTGGTGGGGTCCTAGCCCCAGCTGAGGCCCCCTGTCCTGGCCAGGGAGGTTCTTTTTCTGCTCGGATGAGCACAGCCAATAAGGAAACCAATGCTGAGACAGGAAAAGCATAAGCTTTATTCAATGGCCAAAGAACGGAGAGGTGAGAACTTGGTTCGCAAATCAACTTCTCAAGCCAATTCGGGCAGAGACTCCATATAGAAAACAGGGTCAAAGTAAAAGGGAGGGAATTAGAAAGAGTGGGGGGAATATTGATGACTTATCCAAGAACAGGGGGTGTGGTTCAGACCCAGAACTGATGCAACTCTCCTTTTTGGTCCTTGTCTGGTCTCCTCCGATGGTTGTCATGGCAACTGTCAACCGTCATGGCACCAGGTGTGTGTGCCATTTAGCTAATGCATTACAACGAGTGGGTAATGAGGCTCAAGGTCCACTGGAAGTCAAGTCTTCTGCCATCTTGGACCTCGGTGGTTCTAACCAGTTCTTGTTTTTCTTTTTGCACCTTCCTCCCGAAACTCACAGTAATTGGCTTCCAGTTGAGGGAGGGGCAGGGGTATGATCCTGGGATGACCGCCTTGGTAACAATTAGTGAGTGGACAGGAAGTGAGATGGAATCACCCGGCTTCCTTCTTTCTGGAGGTGTCCCCACCACTGCCTCCTACACCGAGGGAGAGAATTGTGAACCTGCTGGTTAATAAGCCTTTCCTTCCAAACCAAAAACTGATGGAGAGCTTTGAAGGGTTTTTCAAAAGGAGTAACACAGGACACGATTAGACTGTCTTTATACCAAGGAGTTGCTTCTGATCACCCTCTAGAGAGAGGGGCGCTGCTTTAACATCCTTGGGGGTGAGGACCACGGCTCGGAATTTTTTTTTTTTTTTAATGGTGTGGTGGTGAGTGAGTGCTTTCTTTCTTTTTTTTTTTCTTTTTTTTTTTTATAGAGCTTTTCTTTCTCTATTTATTTATTTATTTATTGGCTGTGTTGGGTCTTCACTGCTGCACTCGGGCTTTTGTCTATTTGCAGGGAGTGGGGGCTACTACTCTTCATTGCGGTGCCCGGGCTTCTCATTGCGATGGCTTCTCTTGCTGCAGAGCACGGGCTCTAGGCTTGCGGGCTTCAGTAGTTGTGGCGCACGGGCTTAGTTGCTCCGCGGCAGGTGGGATCTTCCCCGAGCAGGGATCGAACCCGCGTCCCCTGCATCGGCAGGCGGACTCCCAACCACTGCGCCACCAGGGAAGCCCTCGGGTTTTTTTTTTTTTGAATCTCCTTCCACCCTGGGGTAAAAATGTCAACCTCTCAACCGATGTTTTTTGAAGTGATTCCAAAATAATTAGGAGTTTCATTTTGACTTTTACAAATTCATTACAAAATAAGATATGATAAGTAGAGAACATGGTAGGTAGGGGGTCTAGAAATTCACTATGAACACACAGAGAACAATACGCATGCTTTTTTTTTTCTTTTGGCAAGAGATTTATTAGTGGAGAGCTTAATTTTTTTCATTCGTCACCGTACCCTTCACATTTAGTACAGTATATCCATACAATTAATATTTCCTGAATGAATTTATTGAACGAACACGAGTAAAAAGAAATTCTAAGCTACTGAGAAGGAGAACTGCTATACTGAGAAGTGCACTTAATGGACGGGGGTGGCAGGGTTGAGATTTAAGCTGCACATGCGCTCAGAGAAAATGACTAAGCCCTTGAGGAGAGAATCTTAAAAATCAGGAGACACGCTGAACTGGTTTTAGCAGCAATGGAAAAAAAATATCACGAACGATGACAAGGCTGGCTGGTTGAAGAGAGAAAGTCGTTTGGCCGTGTCAGTCTGGACCCCCGATGCTGAAAGAGTAAAGGCTTAAGCCGAGCACAAAGGGGGCATTTACACTAGTTAACGCAGGAAATGATGTCGGCGTGGATAATATAACGGGCAGGGTAAGGATGTATTTCAGAAACGTTCCAAAGGTCGTAGTAGGCAACTCACCAGCCAGAAATATTCATGTGGGAAGAAAAACAATATGGATCTCAGTAGTAATAATATTATTATATTTTCCTATTGCAACTTAGAGTGTGTGTTGGGGGGGGGATGGGATGGGGAAGTCGTGAACCACCAGTACAAGGAGAGGAAGCAGAAAATCCCAAAGGTTTCAGTGGCTTTCGCGAAAGTAAACACTATGCGTCGACCAAACCCAGAATGCAGAAGACTACTGAAAGCCATGGGGTACCGATTATTTTCTATTTGCCTCCCCTTCGCCCAAGATTCATGCTACACCTCCTATCAACCCAGGGGCTGACTCAGACGGACCACATCCTCCAGGGGCTCAGATCAAGGTCTCCCTTGGCCTCTTCAGCTTCCAAATGGGTTTGCCAATGGGATTTCTGGCATGAGACTAGAAAACAGGAGGATAGGTGTGGGTTTTCTTTCCCACTTCTCTGCTTTATTCCGGATTGCATATGGAGGCTGTATTTCTTCAAAAGTCTAGCTTGGGACAGGTGGTCCCTCATCTGTGAGTCCACCACTCACTGGGCCCTGTAACTCTGTTCCCTTCCTCCCCTTGTCAAGCAAGAGTCATGGCGTACTATCCTTGGGAGTCCCTGGGGGCAGCAGTACAGCCGTTATTTCCCTTAATCCCGCTCTGACCTCACTCTTTACTTAAGTCTCTTCCATTCGAACCATCTGGAGTTTCTTGCTGGAACCCTGGCTCATACGAAGTACTTCAGATTCTTTCACAAGGTATTTGAACACATCTAGAATTCCAGAATGACCTGGGAGTGTCGAATGGCTATAGCTGCGAGGCAGAAACCAACTGTCCATTGGCTTCCGGAAAGTATTAGAGAAATTCCATTATTTGAGGCTCTTTTTTTCGCACTTAGCTACAGGATACTGACAAATTTCCCAGGCTTGGTTGTTGTGTTTCCCCTTTGATCAGTGAAAATTAAATAGATAAAAAGAAATCACACTAACACCCTTCCCCCGTGGCTCACCTTCCCACGTGAACCCAGAGAGGAGAAAGGACATAGGAAGCCCAATAATAAAATGTTCCAGTGGTTTCTCAGGGAGTTAAGCATCTCCAGGCCCCGTTAGAATGAATATCTCCAGGGCTGTAACTTCAAGATGAGACACAGCCTACCAAGATCTTGATGACTAGAAACAATGCTAATTACAATTTCCCAAATCGTTCTCCTTCTCAGAAATCTACTGGTTGGTTTGGGTCAGAATGTAGAGTTTGGGGTACATAACAATTCAAATACACTTTTAGATAAAATAAAATAATCTACTCGGTCTAGAATAATGTCTCTATTGAGCATCTCCTGTTTGCCTTTATCAGCTAAGCTTCTTTGGTGGCAAGAAAGAGAGTTTGATTCAAGGTTGTTTAAGAAGAAAGAAGTCTCACATGGGAATCCAGGACCACCCTATGGAACCTAAGGCTGGGGATACACAAGGACTCAGACAAGAACCGAAGTTAGGGGTCCGTACGGTCAGGGCTCTCTCTGCTGCACCCCGAGCATCACCTCCATCCTTTCTCTATTTCTCTATCATCTTCTATTTCTCTGCCTTTGAAAAATATGCCTGCCAAACACAGTAAAGTACCAGCTTGCCTCTATTCATTCACTCATTTAAAATATTTATAGATTCCTTATCACAGGTACTGTATTATTCTAGGAGCTGGTAAAACCATAGGGAGAAAAAAAGGAAGGTGATAAAGTTACTGCTCCCATGTATATATATATATATATATATATATATAAATAAATGGTGTGCTACATGATTTATTTTGTATTTTATCTAATTGTTTACTATCATATAACTACAAAACATAATAAAATCACATCCTAGAATATGTAAGTTTGACCTTTAGAAGATGGTTTTACATTGTAAATTATAAACCCTGGAGAGCGGACCTGGTGACATTGATCAGAACAGATCATTGTACTAGAGAAGTGAACAGAATACGGTCAGAAATTAGTGTATAACACGAAAAGGCATGGATCTGAGGTTAAGCATGCTTCAGATAGTCTTTGTGTTTCCAGAGTAGAAATGCAATGTTCTACCAGTTGACCTTGGTCCGTGAGATCAATGGCGAGGACAGAGGTATCGTAAGGAGGATGCAGAGATGCAGAGTTTTGACCTTCTTGGACCCATAAGGACACATAAACTGAGCACACCAGTGGAGTCTGGTCCCAATATAAGAATTGTTCCTAATGTTCCGATAAGGTCTTCTTCTCCACGCTGGTGACACAAAATGAAGCAAAATGGATAGGAATGAGGCATCATGTGCTACTAGAAATGCAATTTGGGGACCTTCTCTGTAGGGGAATCTTTAGGGTAAGTTTGAGGAGGAATTTGAGTATGATCTCACCAAGAGTGAGATCATACATGGGAAGAGTTGTCTTGGTCACGGCGGTGTCACTTGATGTTTCCCCCATAGTGAGATCCAAGTGGGGAAGCAACTCACATGACCTCATCTGTCCCCTTGTTTCCAGCGTGGCTTAGAAGGAGCTCCCTGCGTGGAGGAAAGAGACGACCCCAGCCTCTCAATGGCTGTCGTGAGTTGCCTGGACCACCAGCGGCTGTGAAGTCTGCACCTCTACCCTTGCTGCTGTTAGAAGAGGTAAAACACGCCCGGAGGACATGGGATGGGGTCTTCCCAGACAGAGTGAGGCATTTAAGTGTCTGCTCCAACACTTGATGAACAAAATACGTCATTGCATGTACATTCACTCAACTGCAGCCTCAATGTCCCACTTCCCCTCTCTCCCTGTTTCTGATGGACGAAGAGAAGTTCTATCACGGGTTCCCAGGAACATGCCTACTGAAAGCAGCTCGTTTGCCTCGTCCCTGTTTGTCCATTTCTGTTCCCCTCTAACCTTAAAAGAACCTAATTATAGGAATGAGATCCCTAGGCAATCTAACCGAATTCCTGACTTGTGCTCTCCTGAATGCACACTGCGCCTTGCCTAGCCTGTTGATTCTCTTCCTAGATTAAAAGAACTCAGGATGAAGAAAGCAGTTAAAGAATGACTAGATCCCTACCCCCAGGGGCCCCCTTAGCAATCCGGCAGGCAGAGAGTCAGCCAGTCTGCACACAATGGAGAAGGATGCAGAACCCACACCGCCCCAGGAATTCCCCGGTGGTCCAGTGGTTAGGACTCTGTGCTTTCACTGTTGAGGGCCCAGGTTCAATCCCTGGTCGGGGAACTTAAGATCCCGCAAACTGCGCAGTGTGGTAAAACCAACCAACCAACCAACCAACCGATGAACAAACAAAAAAACCCAACCTCCTACCTTGATGATTCACTGAGATTCTTCCCTCTTTTTTCCTTTAAAAACTGTCATGGCTGAGCACGATCTTCGGAGCTGGTCTCTGGACAGGAATCCACCTCCCCAGATTACTGGCTTTTCTGATTAAAACAACTTTCCTTTCTATTGACACTGGCCCCTTGCATTACTGGTTTTTGAGTGGGAAAAGCACCTGAACCCTGAGCTCGGTAACACTCCTTGCTCCCCAGCTGGATTCCTCTCTGGCAGGAGACTGGACGTTCAGCTCATGAATGGCCACCACGTGCCAAATGCTTAATTGTATTTGTCTTATTATGCATCTCATTTTCTACACCAATGACCCTGGTCCTTTACGGGCATCTGACAAAACATCACATGGGAGTGATAATAAGTGTTTTATGGCAATTCCAATGGTTTACAAGAAAATGGGGCGGGTAAAATGAGTTTAGCTTCAAGACATTGTAATTTCAATCATGATACGTTTGCTTCTTTTCTGTTTTCTCCCTACACTTTCCCCTGTAAATGAGGGTACAGTTTGAGCACCTTCTGTCTACCCCAAAGCACAATATCCTACATAAAGAACAGAACCTAGGAGTTGCAGCATCAAAGTAAAATTAAATTTCAGGCTATAGAAAGAGGTGCAAGATGAAATAAAGCTTCCAGGATTAAGGGGAAATTCATACTTAAAATGACAACCAAAGTGAAAACCGTTTCACAGAGATTGAAAGACTCAAGATCTATCACCTCAGGTTAGAAAAATGAGGCAGGGGAGGAGAAATGGAGGTTAACTTAGACAATCCTAAAATACAATCGCACGTCTCATGATTTCTGAGGCTGCTAAGAAAAGTAGCTTGGGGAACCACCCTGCAATTTCTCCCCCCCACCACCACCAAAAAAAATCTGATTATATCAGACAGATGTGCTCATTTCTCATTTAAAAACTTTCTAAAACCTTCAGACTTCCAGAATATCCTCAAAGCAATACATGGAAAAAAATATCAAAAGTTTGCAGCAGATTCTGAATTCAACTAAGGCTGACTCCCAGATGGGAGTTGGTGATGATAACTGCCTTGAACATCCTGAGATCTGGATTCTAACAGTCCAGGCTCAGAACAACTTCTCCATCTGTGAAATATATGTCTTGGACCAAACAATCCCTACTCATAATTTCTGTGATTTTCTTAATTCAAGTGGTGTTGGGGACCACCAGGCACAGATCAAACGAAGAGACACTCAGAGGACATCGTCCCAAAGACTTAAAAATTCTGATATAAGCAGTATCCATATTTAGAAGCCTGGTAGTCTCAAGCTCTATATCGTTAGTCATTTAAAATAATTGCTTTTGCACACTGGCTGGAACCAAAAGCTCTTCTTCTTGTGCCATTTTTTGCAATTCTGTGACATGTACTATAAAATAAAATTTGACGTTTTTATACTAATTAATGGTATATAGTCAGAACTGTAACCTGGTGTATAAGACAGGTCTGCAAAGGGCAGAAACACAGCTTCAACTGGTTTTAGCAAATAGACATGATTGGCTCATGTATGTGACAAGCCTAGGCAAAGTATGGACTTCAGGTAGAGCTACATCTAGGTGTAAAACATGGCTATAAGGAATCTGGACCTCACCTTCAACTGGATGCTTTTCTCTGTGCATCTATTCTCAGGAAGAGTTATGCCACATTACTGGCAAATTAATTACCAGCCACTCTAAGTCTGTATTCTACCATTCCAGGTAGAAAGAGCAGAAAGAAAAAACAAAAAGCTTATTTCCTGCAAAAGCCATGGGAATGATACTCACTGAACCCACATATATGTATCTCTCACTCATCTACCTATACATGTGTCCGGGGGAATTGGTTAGATTTGGACCACGTTGCTGTCTCCCCTAGAGTTAGAATATGGAGTTAGCTCTACTCCAAGCAAATGAACTGAGAACTGGGGAGGACTGGTCCCACTTTTATTTAGTTATGTGTTAGTCTGTCTTTTGCCCGTAGAATATAAGCTCCATGAGGGCAGGAAAGTTGTCTGTCTTATTTACTACTGTATCCCTAGTACCTATAATACCGAATATCACATAATAGGCACACAACAAATATTTCATGAATGAATGAAAAGAAGAATAAAAAATGATGGTCAGTCAAAAGCAACAGAAGTCCAGTACCCAATTTATTTTGTAACCTTATAATAAGTATGGAGTATCTGGTTGCAGTCCACAGATCTGTAAATCACCAGAAACAGGCTTACAGATATCAAAAGCAAACTTATGGTTACCAAAGGGGAGACATTGCGTGTGTGGGGGGATAAATCAGGAACTTGGGACGAACACACACACACACACACACACACACTACTATATATAAGATAGATAACCAACAAGGACCTACTGTATAGCACAGGGAACTCTACTCAGTATTCTGTGATAATCTGTATGAGAAAAGAATCTAAAAAAGAATGAATGTATGTATATGGGTAACTGAATCACTTTGCTGTACACCTGAAACTAATACAACACTGTAAATCAACTATACTCCAATAAAATTTAAAAAAATTAAAAACCCAAATCTGTAAATCGCCAAGACTTATTCTATATTGTTTAGTACTTTCCAATTGCCCTAATATGTATGTGTCACATGCAGAGTCTACAGAAGATTCCCTGTCTGGAGAAGGAGATAAAAATCCCAAACAGTAACATATACACATTACTAAGTATAAAATAGGTAGATAACAAGGACCTAATAATCTATAACAGAAAGAATCTGAAAAAGAATATATATGTAACTGAATCACTTTGCTGTACACCCACCTGAAGCTAACACAACACTGTACATTAACTATACTTCAATTTAAAAAATGGTTAAAAAAATCCAAAACAGCAAGTGAATCATGGACAGAGCGTTATGGGAGCAGAGAGAAGAGACAGATACTCTGATCTTTGTTCAGGGGGCTAGGGATTGGCGATGCCCAGAAATGGGAACGTTTAAGCTGAATAATAAAGCATGCGTATATTTGGAGAGGCAAAGCATGGAGGGAAGGACATTGCAGGCAACGGAAACAGCATATGTAGATGCACAGAGAATTTGTTTAAAAAACCATCTTAAACGTTTTATTCACATACTTTTAATCTACACGCGGCAGCTGTTTGACAGACTGCATTTCACAGCACCATCACTTAGCTCACATAGGCATCTACCCCCAGGTTGTAACCACCATCATCTGTACCATCAAGCTTTCTTAAACCTACTGAATCAATCATAAGTACCATGGAGGGGGCTGAGATGCAGGTAAAGAAGGATGAGAAACAGGCAAAAAGTGGACCCAAGTTTCTGGAACGTTTCTTCTCTCTGAAGTTGCAGCTGAGAGTCTAGTAGGTGTTCCTTCTTTTCCTTCTGTTTTGAAACATCATCGTCCAGATTCTTCCCACTCCTCTTCCTCCTTCTCTTCTTGTTCTCCTTCCCTTTCTCCTTCTTCATAATCTGAGCCCTCGTTCGACTGTTCTCTTATCTCTCGGGAACTCCAAAGCTTCCACGCCCCCTGCAAATTCATCTAAAGCCTATTCCGACATCCAACACTTCATCACTGTGGACCTGTTCCTCTCTGGCTCTTCCACATATTCTATGTGGTCCGCTGCCACTCAGCATCGTGGCCTTCACGCTGTCCCTCTTCTGTGTACTCTTGAGTATACAGTCCAATCCACCAGCTTCGTGAATGACGATTTTATCCTCTCCTCTGAGAGGATGGGAACAGCCGTGAGCTTCAACTTGAGGACGGCAAGTGGTGCTGGAGGCATCTATGGACCAGACATGCTGAACGGACAGAGAGATTCTAGAATCTGAAGGGCTCAGGGGCGTGCTACAGAGTTTTGTTTATATGATACAATATTCTTTTCAGTTTTTAAAATGCTATATAATATGTGAAAGGTAGTGCTTTGGAACTCTTTTTTCAGGTGTTGGAATGGAGGGAATATTTGACTTTTAAAAATGAAACTGGGAGGGGCTTCCCTGGTGGTGCAGTGGTTGAGAGTCCGCCTGCAGATGCAGGGAACGCGGGTGCGTGTCCCGGTCTGGGAAGATCCCACATGCCGCGGAGCGGCTGGGCCCGTGAGCCATGGCCGCTGAGCCTGCGCGTCCGGAGCCTGTGCTCCCCAACGGGGGAGGCCGCAACAGTGAGAGGCCCGCGTACCGCAAAAAAAAAAACAAAAACAAAAAAAAAATGAAACTGGGAATATCTGAGGAGAGAATCAATTCAGATCGATGGCAGTGACGACAATTAAGCACTGACTGCATGCTGGTTGAAGCAATGCATAAACCAAGACATGAAAGTATGAAGGAAACGGACATTAAATAAACCTTTATTTTAAAGTAATTTCTCGGGACTTCCCTGGTGGCGCAGTGGTTAAGAATCCACCAGCCAATGCAGGGGACGCGGGCTTGAGCCCTGGTCTGGGAAGATCCCACATGCCACGGAGCAGCTAAGCCCGTGCACCACAGTGACTGAGCCTGAGCTCCAGAGCCCGTGAGCCACAACTACTGAAGCCCTTGCACCTAGAGCCCGTGCTCTGCAACAAGACAAGCCATTGCAATGAGAAGCCCGTGCAGCACAACGAAGACCCAATGCAGCCAAAAATATTTTTGAAATTAAAAACAAAAATTTCTCTCCTCCTCCCCAAACACCCTCTTCTTTACCCTCCTTTTCACTAACAGAAGTATCGTGTAAGAGAAAGAGACTGTTTGAATGCTAGACCTGAAAATTCCTAGCTATGTGACCATGGGAAGGTCACTTCATTTACGGACCTGATGTTTCCTCCAGTGTAAAACGGAAGAGTATCTATCCTGGAAATTGTTATAGAAATTAAAGGAGATGCCACATGTATCAAAGTGCCTGTAAATGCATACCCCAAACCACGTGTACCGGATAAACTAAGGGTTTTAAAAGATACCTTCAGGGAGTAATCAGGTACAGGCAGACCTCAGAGATACTGCAGGTTGCATTCCAAACCACCACAATAAAGCTAATATCACAATAAAGGTAGTCACGAGAATTTTTTGGTTTCCCAGTGCATACAGAAGTTATGTTTACACTATACGGCAGTCTGCAACAGCGTTATGTCAAAAAAACAAGGTACATACCTTAATTTAAAAAGACTTTATTGGGACTTCCCAGGCGGTCCAGTGGTTAAGACTCTGTGCTCCCAACGCAGGGGGCACGGGTTTGATCCCTGGTCTGAGAACTAAGACCCCACATGCTGTACCGCACAGCCAAAAAATAAAAGACTTTATTGCTAAAACGTGCTAACCATCGTCTGACCCTTCAGTGAGTCGTAATCTTTTTGCAATCCTAACATCACAGATCACCGTTGCAAATGTAATAGTAATGAAAAAGTTTTGAGATATTGTGAGGATTATTGAAATGTGACATAGAGACACAAGGTGAGCAAATGTTGCAAAAATGGCGCCAACAGACTTGCTCAATGCAGGGTTGCCGCAAACCTTCAACTTGTAAAAAACACAACTTCTGCAAGATGCGAGAAAGTGAAGCGCAACACAAGGTCTGCCTGTATTCAAAATGAGTGAAGGGTCCTGGCTCTCAGGACTACGTCCTGATGCAACCAGGACTCTGATTCCTCCAGCAGAGGGTACCCACTCCACGCGCACTGACTGTAGCCACAGTCTGGCAGACCCAGACCATGTCGATTTGCATGAGAAGCAAAAGGCTACATTTGGATGTAAATTTTCCCAAATTCTAAAAGCACAGGAGGAGGGAAATAAAACGTATATGTAGCCCTGATCTGGCCTGCAGGTCACCCTATGGCAACCCCTGATTATACACGTTGTTTACTGAAGCTACCATTTTGATCAATCAAGCCGATTGCATGATTCAGAACCTCCCTGCCTGCTGTACGGAAATGTCTAAACCTGTACCAGCTCAATTTATCTGAGGCCATTTTAGAGGACTCGGTTTGTTTTACTTACCACCAGAAGGCTGTTTTAAACACCTGGACGGTCAGATGAGGCCATATTTAAAAGTTAACTTGGGCTTCCCTGGTGGCGCAGTGCTTGAGAGTCCGCCTGCCGATGCAGGGGACGCGGGTTCGTGCCCCGGTCCGGGAAGATCCCACGTGCCGCGGAGCGGCTGGGCCCGTGAGCCATGGTCGCTGAGCCTGCGCGTCCGGAGCCTGTGCTCCGCAACGGCAGAGGCCACAACAGCGAGAGGCCCGCGTACCGCAAAAAAAAAAAAAAAAGTTACCTTACTTTTCAATGAAATTTATTGAAGTACAGTTTGCATATCATAAAAGGCACCCACCTGAAGCACACAGTTGCATGAATTTTGACAAATGTATTCAGTCATGTAACCACAACCAAGTTATAGAACAGATCCATCAATGCAATAAGTCCCTTGTGAATCTGTGTAGTCAATTTCCAGCCTCTCCACTGCCCTAGGTAACCCCTAACATGCTTTCTGTCACTATGGTTTAGATTTGCCATTTATCGAATTTCGTATAAATGGAACAGTACGCTATGCACTCGTTTGTTTCTGGCTTTTTCTACTCAGCAAGATGTTTTTGGGATTCATCCATGCTGTGTGCACCCGTAGTTTACTCCTTTTAATTTTCGAGTTTTATTCCATTTACGGGTATTTGGCAGTGTGTTCATTAATTCACCTGATGGGGACACTGGGTTATTGTGAATAACGCAGCTGTGAGTAAATTAAGTCTATCCGTCTTTTTAATAACTAATAGTGTTGAATATTTCTCTCATGTGCTAATTTACCATCTGTATATGTTCTTTTGTGAAACCTCTGTTCAAATGTTTGGTCCATTTTTTAAACTGGGTCACATTTGTCTTCTCTCCTGGATGCCAGCCCTTTGTCAGCAATGTGATTTGCAACTATTTTCTCCCAGTCTGTGAACTTGGTTTCAATATCAAAAACAATATTCTGTATTTTACAGTTTCCACATCCATCACCTCATTTTATCCTCCTTGCCAGGGAGGGAGAAGACACGTTGTATCTTAATATTTCAGACGAAGAAAATAAGAGGAGAAAAAAATGACTTATTTTATGTTACACAGCTGTTAACCGACAAATATCGGGCCATTAATTAGATCTGTAGTGCTTTTAACCACCTCAGAATTCATTCACCGAAAGGTAAGCAATACGAAAAGGACATTTTTTTTCTTTCTTTTTTTCTTTCTTCTTTTTTGTTCCCTGATGTATCTCCAGGGCTTAGAACTGTGCCTGGAACATAACAGTCACTGAAATAATTGTTGACTAAATTCCTCTCTCTTTTCATAATAAAACTAAGGTCTGACTGATAGAAAACTGCCTCTCTGCCGACCTCTTTCTGTTTCACTGACTGTTCCTCTCCATCACGTGACCTAAGTCCCAGCCACAGTGATTGGTCCAGAGAGAGGCACATGACCAAGGCTGGTCCAATCAGAGTAAGTCTCAGGATTTCTGGAGGAATTAATTAGAGAGACACTTTATCGTGTCTTTCCTACTGGATTGGAAAGTGGGATGATTGGATGCTGGAGCAGCTGTACCCAATTTGCCATGAAGACAGGTGACCTTTCTGAGAATGTAGCCAGCGCAAAGAGGCAGATGACAGACAGAACTGCAGTAATGACGCCAGCTTCTAAACTATAAATCCAGATTGTGTAACAAAGCAACAGTAAATATTTATATCCTCATGTTCTTTGAGGTCAGGGATTTTGGAGCGGCTTAGTTGGGATGTTTTGGCCCAGGGTCTCTCAGGAGGCTTCAGGCACCTGAAGGCTTGACTGGGCTGGAGGACGTGCTTCTGACGAGGCTGAGGCAGAAGGCTGGTAAGCTGGCACTGGCTGTAGCAGAGGTGCTTCTGTGCATCCCCACGTGGCCTTTCCATGCGCTACTTGAGTGTCCGCATGTCATGGCAGCTGGCTGGCTTGTGCCACAGTGAATGTTCCGACAAAGAGCAAAGCAGAAGTGGTGATGTCACTGACGATCTGGCTTCAAAAGTCACACATCATCACTCTGCTAGGCTTTACTGATTAGAGTCGGACTCTCAACCACTGCGCCACCAGGGAAGCCCTAGACTCTGCCTTTTGAAGGGAAGAATGTCAAAGAATTCCTAAACATTTAAAAAATTTATTTCATTGAAGTATCGTTGATTTACAATGTTGTGTTACTTTCTTCTATACAGCAAAGTGTTTCAGTGATACATATATGTGCATCCTTTTTATAATCTCTTCCCTTATGGTTTATCACAGGATATTGAATAGAGTTCCCTGTGCTCTACAGTAGGACCTTGCTGTTTATCCATTCTATATATAATAGTTTGCATCTGCTCATCCCAAACTCCCGCTCCATCCATCCCCCAACCCCCCTCCCCCTTGGCAACCACCAGTCTGTCTTTAGACATTTTAAAGCCACCACACTAGCCATACTTGAAGCTCTACTTCAGGAGTTTTTTGTTTCATGAGCCAATAATTCCACCACCACCATCTCCACCAAATCTCCTAGTTTATTCTTTTTTTGCACCTTGAGTAAACTAGCTGGACCTGAGTTTTCTGCCACTTTCACTAGAAAGAGAGACTCCTAACTGATACAGAAATCAGAAATACGTCGTCTCACTCTAAATGTAGCATTCCTTCTGACACACCATAGCTGTCAAATTATGGTCTGATTTTTGACACTGAAAGGCTAGATTTTTTATGTTGTGTATACAACACTGGGGCTTCTTAAAAAAATCAATAGTAATGCACACATCTCTCATCTTGCTTCCCTTAATGAAATGACATAGTTTATCTGTGCACGGGAGCTGCATGAGCACACAAGGCTGCGTTTTACTCTCTTTGCATCCCCAGTGCCTAGCGAAGTGTCAGCTGTAAATTAGGTGTTTAATATACATTTGCTGAACAGGGCAGATTGAATTGCACTGCTTGAAAGGAGTGTCAGTGTTGAAGACGCTTAGAATTCTGCTTCTATGATACATTCTTTTCACAGTTATGATTCGCTGGAAGCTGGAGCCCCTGCATCAGGAATGCAACCCTCCAACTGCAGCCCTGTTCTTATGGGAAAATGCGGTCCAGTGTGAGATAGATATGCTCTATGATTAGCGATGCTCCAGAATGCCCAGTGATGGAAAACGAGAACTGCCGATAATAGAATTGCTCTTTAGTCATTCAGAGAGACTGATTTAATCAAAGCCTTCCAGCACCAACTGCTATTTTGTGCCATGAGAGGCAGTTTCCAAAGAACATTAACTCTTACATCTCCCCAGAACCCCAATTCAGCATGTTTTTAAAATATTTATCTATCTATCTACCTATCTATCTATCTATTTATGGCCGCGTTGGGTCTTACGTGCGGCGTGCCGGATGCTTTCACTGCTCTTCGTTGTGGCTCGCGGGCTTCTCTCTAGTTGTGGCACGTGGGCTCCAGAGCGCGTGGGTTCTGTAGTTTGCAAGCACGAAGGCTCTCTCCTTGAGGCGCGTGGGCTTAGCTGCCCCACGGCATGTGGGATCTTAGCTCCCCGACCAGGGATCGAACCCACGTGTCCTGCATTGGAAGGCGGATGCTTTACCACTGGACCACCAGGGATGTCCCTCAGCATGTTTGGAAATCAGCATTTACCTCCTAAGCACTGTGGATACAATGCTACCCACTTGAGTTTCCTCGTCTCTTAATCTAGATGCCTGTCAATTTTCCCAGTAGGAGACCAGGCAACCACACACATAACTGTCCCCAGAAGTCAAAACTCTGTGTCTCATTCCTATCAGTAAGTTGGTTTTCAGACTTTCACTGCCTTTTAAACTCATTTCAGGAAAGACTTTCTGTACACACACCTCCCCTCGCATACTAGTTATGAATAAAACGAATATGAATAAATGAATGAATAAATGAATGAATGAATGAAGAGTGTGAGAAACAATGAAATTTGACATTTGAAACTTTACTGGCCTTATAAAGTCTCGCAGGGGCACTGACAGTGACGCGAGAATCACGCAAAGCGCTTTTCACGCATCAACCTCCTCCATCCTTAGGACCCCTGAAGGCATGTGTCACCATTATGTCCATTTCACACATGTGGAGAGTGAGATTAGGAGGCCATATATCCTGGCCATCGCCACACAGCCGACAGGTGCCAGGGCAGGGACACTGTGAATCCACGTTACCGTTCACTTAACCACTAAGCTTTCATAACTCCGGGGGACCTTACTGGAGTCAAATGACCTTTTGGTGTAGCACTGCGGCTGAGAGCTCAAGCTTGGGACCCGTCTCCCTTGGGGTTTGAGACTTCATCCTGCCAATATTGCAGGAGTGAACTAGGGAAGTGTCCTAGATTCCTTTTGCCGCTCTAACAAATTACCACCAACTGAGTGGCCTAAACCACACACATCCATTCTCTTACAGTTCTGGAGGTCAGAAGTCTGAAATCAAGGGTCAGCTGGGCGGGTTCTTTCTGGAGACCTCAGGGGAGCATCCATTGCCTTGCCTTTTACAGGTTTTAGAGGCGGCCTGCATTCCTTGGCCGCTTGGCCCTTTGCTGAATCCTTTAAACCCCTGATTCCACTGTAACCTCTCTATTTCTATAATCAAGCCTTCCTCTACTTCCCCCGTATAAGGACCACTGCAATCACATTAGGTCTCTACCAGGATAACTCATGACACTCTCCCCATCCCAGGATCCCTAAGGTAACCACATCTGCAAAGACTTCTACCCGGTGAGGTCACAGGTTCCAGGAATGAGAACACAGACAGTTTCTGGGCGGAGGGAAGGAGGGAGGCATTATTCAGCCTACGCCAGGGAGTCACCTAGGTTACCTAAATTTTGCTGGATCTCCGTTTCATGATCCATAAAACGAGGACGGTATTTTTGCCTTTAGTGTTGAGAGAATGAATCCGATGAGCTCAGTGTACAGGAGTTATAGGTAAAACACTTAGAAGATGCTGGAACACACTCATCTCTTAATAAGTGGAAGATATTAGCAGTCGATTTACTGTTTGGAGGCGTCCCAAAATAGACATTATACTGTAATGAAAAGGGCTAATCTGAGGTTCTGGGAATATCTAAAGATGAAGGAGATGAGGGAGGGGATTAAAGACAGCAAAGCCATTGGGGCTTGGAGGGACCACAACTGCCCACCCAGGGTGGGATAGAGCTGACCTCCACCTTCAGTGGTGTCAAGCCATCTCATTGCCCTAGGTTAAAATAGCCCTCGCCAATAAATACTAAATGAAATTTCCCTTCCCCATGCAAAATTCAATTCACATCTTCTCATAAACCCTGCCTAAGCCTTCTGCTACAATTTCTTAGGCTATAACCCCATCACAAGGTCGCTCTGAAATTAGTTTGGAGGCAGTTCTCTCTGTGGCAGGCATGGGAGAATAAGGAATAAGGGAAGGAAAATTATGCTTTTTTTTATATTTGTGCTTTAAAAATAAAATTCAACTTCTGATACTATCCATT
The DNA here is from genome assembly GCF_003031525.2 of Neophocaena asiaeorientalis asiaeorientalis. Taxonomy (NCBI): domain Eukaryota; kingdom Metazoa; phylum Chordata; class Mammalia; order Artiodactyla; family Phocoenidae; genus Neophocaena; species Neophocaena asiaeorientalis. The sequence goes on along the minus strand of NW_020174645.1, from coordinate 1,431,257 downwards.
GAATCAGAACTTGTTGATTTCCTTTATTTTATATGATTTTGATATATGTCCTAAGAGTATTACATAATGGATCAATTCCAATGTATCTTACTAAAAGATAAGCAAGGTACATTATATCTCATCAGCACTGCAAGTATTTTCATTAATCCAATCCAAAGTGAATTTAGCTTTGTGTTCTTAGAGGTAAACACACACAAAAATGTACAATGTACGTAATTACTAAGATAGTCAGAAGGCAATCATTTTTCAAAGATAATTCTTTTTCCAAGGAGAGTAAACGATTTCATGAATTCCTTGACAGCTCCCTTCAAGCCAACCCTCGTTTCAGTCCTGAAGAAAATGTGAGTATTTCTCTATGGCAAGTTTAGAATAAAAATAAAAGAATTAAACCTCGATGTTTTATGTAATTAATAAAGCTAATCTATGCTTATTGTAAAGACTGGCAAATGTCAACAAACGAAGGACAGATTTAAGATCCATGAGAACAGATGTTCTGTTTTGTTTAGCATTGAACCCATGTACCGTACAGTACAGAGCACATGCTGGGTTCTCAAAAAAAAACAATAAAGGTGTATGGTCTGAACTGAAGAGAAAGTAAATATCACCCATAATCTGACTGTTACTAAAATTTTGTGATAGAAATTTCATGTTTAGCCTTTGGACTGTGTTGTATGTATGTGTATACATATCAGTCAGTTAAGAGCATTTTCTTTTACCAGTAAATCTTGAAAATACCATTTTATTGGCCCTGTCACATTCTCCTATGGGAATATGATCCAGTTTTTTCATCATTCCCCTATCCTTAATGTTTAGTGGATTCTAAAATTTGTACTATTAATTAAAGTGTGAAGACCATGCTTAATATTTCTGATGAATTATTTAGGATAAGTTCGTAGAATATAGGACCAAAGGGTTAATCAACATTTTAACAAATCTTGGCACATACAGATATACTGCTTTTCTGTAGGGGAACTTCTATGAAGATTTTCTCACGTGAAGTTGTACTAAAATAGACTTTTCTCAAATGCAGCGTAGAGCAGTCTAGGCTTTAACATGTTACAGATATTTTGTCCTTGAAATATGTCTCACCCCACTTTTTGTAGATAGTGGCCACTTTAATTCGCGCAATGACTGATACAAACCATTTGAAGGCAATAAAGCAGTTTGACACACAGAATTTTTTGGAATGAAAGTGGAGAGGGGGTGAAGAGAAGAGAAAGAGGCCAACCTTTTGTCTCACCCCATTTTAAGACACCTAAACTTTAAGGAAGGGTTATTAATCTGGTGTCCATGGAGATGGAATTCAGGGATCTTGGATGGGAAAAATGCATCTTTATATATATATTTATCTAGCTAGCCGTGAACTGAAATCTATCTATCTATCATCTATCTATCATCTATCTACCTATCAATCTATCTATAATTATCTGCCTTTCCATCCGTCTATCCATCCATCATCCATCTATCATCTATCTATCCATCCATCCATCAACTCATCTATCAACTTTATCTATCTATCTATCTATCATCTATCTATCTATCAATGTTCTATCTGTCTAGCCTTGAACTGAAATTTAGCATATCCTTCAAAAATAAATGTAGGTAACGACCAAAGTAGGGGTGACGGTGACTTTTCAGCAATAGAAGTCACAGTGATCTTCACATCACATTGCATTTGTAATAGAGATTTCAAAATATATTCCACCCTTAACGTATATTTAAAAGCGCAGTACTTATCAGACGTGCTGCTAGGCTTCGTTCTTAGGGTTGTATTAAGGAAGCACATATACCGCATCACAATGGAAAATATTTTGAAAGATGTAAAAGAAAAACCTATGCACACAGCCATGAAGCCATGTACGTTGACAAACATCTTCATTCCAACTTATTACTGGTATTTAACCATCATTCTCTCCACACAGCCCCTTCAGGAACCCATACTGTCTCATTTCTTTGCTAGGGCTTCACACAGGTTTTCTCTGTAAGGATTTGTTATAACAAGCACCTACACACCACACAAAATGCTGCTCTCATCCACGTTCCATTCAGCTCCAGGAGTGTGTAATCAAAACCACATTTAGCAAGTATCTCAGGCTTCAAGAGTTCCACGAGGAAAACGGTGAGTGGTTATAGACAAACACAATACCCTTGACAGAAACTGATGTCGACTGACTTGAAAGAATACCTTGGTGTGTTTAAAGAGTCCCACATGACTTCTGCACATCGTGAAATTGATCCTAACACAATTACATCCTTCCTCTATAGGTATTCTGCCCACAACTGAAAAAAACAACAACACTTTTTTCCTCTGAAATATTTCAGAGAGTATAGGAAAGGGGTCACTGACCTCGCAGTGTGAGTCATCCTAGGCATCTTATTTCTATGGTGTATTTACTGGATCTACCTTTATGACAAAGATGAAAGAGCTAGAGTCCCCTGCATTTACTGACTGGCATCTTTTGTTTAAAGAAACAGAAGCTCTTTAAAATAGTGAGATGAAAGCTTTTAATGCTGCCTGTAATTAGAACGGCCGGTCAGTGGGTCATTTCTCCTCCTGATGACTACAGAACATTGAAACTGAAGCTAAGTGTTCCTTTGAGAGGAAGTTTTCTGAAACTTCCAAAAGAGCAAGTTTATATAAAAAGAAAAGGAAAATAAATTTAGAAAGAATTCAGGTAACCTGGCGCCTGATCACTTAGTGGATCCCAGTGAAAAGCTGAAAATCAAGTAATTTAAAATGAGATCTAGAAATTGTATATACAGCCACCCCTCGGTAACCTGGGGGATTGGTTCCCACCCTCACCTCCAAATACCGAAATCTACGGATGCTCAGGTCCCTTATACACAATGGTGTTTAGTCTTCGTGTATAATCTATGCACATCCTCCCATATACTTTAAATCATCTCTAGGTTACTTATAATTTATAACTGATGCCATGTAAATGTCACATAAAGAGTTGTAAATACAATGGAAATGCTATGTAAATAGTTGCCGGTGCGAGCAAATTCAAGTTCTGCTTTTTGGAAAATTCTGAAATTAAAAAAATATATATTTTTGACCTGCAGTTGGTTGAATCTGCAGGTGTGGAACCCGTGGTAAGGAGGACTTGCTGTACGCGGACTCATAGGATGTGTCATGTCATGTGACTGGCCCCTGCCTCTCAGTATACTTCTGAGATTTATCCAGGTTGTTTTTGTTTTGGGTTTTTTTTTTTTTTTTGCCATGCTGCACAGCTTGTGGGATTTTAGTTCCCCGACCAGGGATTGAACCCGGGTCCTCGGCAGTGAGAGCACAGAGTCCTAACCACTGGAGCGCCAGGGAATTCCTTATCCGCGTTTTTTCATGCATCAGGAGATAGTTCCTTTTCACTGCCATGTAGTATTCCACTGCTAAAATGTAGCACAGTTTTTAATCCACTCACCAGCTGATACACATCTGGGTTATTTCCAACTTGGACTATTATGGAAAAAGCAAAATTATGGATTCAGAAAAGAGACAAGTGGTTGTCTGGAATTAGGGAAGAAGTGGGGATTCATGGCAAATGGGTAAAAAGGGACTTTTTCTGCTGATGGAAGTGTTCTTAAACTGGATGGTATGATGGCTGGACCAAAAAATAAATTTTCTAAAACTCATTTAACTGCACACTTAAAATGGGTTAAGTTTAAGATATATGATTTATAACAAAACCTGTTTTTTTTTTTTAAAAAGAGCTCTAGCTAGGAATATAAAGTCCCATGCCCTTATTGCTAATTTTTCTAACTATGTCTCAGTTCAAGTACCATTCCTAAGAAGTGAAAGTCCACCAGGCTAACTGCTGACAAAATCAATCACCAGGGTTAAAAGACTAAAAAGTTACCAAAGAGACTCCTTGAACTGGCACACAGCATGGAAGATGAGGGCTGCCAGAGAAAGGTGCATTTAGAAATGATAGCAAATCCAAAACACAGACACTTAAAAGAAGACATCCCATCCAAGAGAACAATAGTCAGAGTGAAATTTTTAGAACATAAGAAACACAGTGATGCTTTTCACAGTTGGACAGTAAATAAAGCTTCTCTGGATGGATCCCATACTTTTTTCTTTTGTTTCTTTTTTTAATGTTCCATGAAATACTATTATCTTTCTAAACTGCTCCCCAGGCTTTCAAGAAATAGATGATCCAATTACAGCATTTGCTTCAGCAAACCAAGCACACGGGGGAAACCTGGGGATTTCGAGACGCTTGGCAGGGTGCTGACAGCAAAGGACTGTCATGGAGGATGACATGGAGCTACATGATCCAAAAACTGACTTCCCCAAAGAACTTGGCCCTCACTCTCAAAAATATCTAAGGTGTGCGGAAATCTTGGGAAATTTTTTTTTTTTTTTTTTTGCAGTACGTGGGCCTCTCACTGCTGTGGCCTCTCCCGTCGCGGAGCACAGGCTCCAGACGCGCAGGCTCAGCGGCCATGGCTCACAGGCCCAGCCGCTCCACGGCACATGGAATCTTCCCGGACCAGGGCGCGAACCCGTGTCCCCTGCGTCGGCAGGCGGACTCTCAACCACTGCGCCACCAGGGAAGCCCCTTTCTTTTTTTTTTTTTTTGTATTTTTGTATTTTTGTGTGCACCTTTTTTTTTGCAGTGGAGACTTACCAAAACAAATATGACTACAAAAGCTCATGAGCCTTTTAAAATTAAAATAATTTTATATTTTGCATTGTGCATATATATTATGCATACATATGTAATTATAAATATAGACGCGTATAGTTAAGTTATAGATATGGATATATATGTAAATACAGAGACAGAGATAAAGATATACAGATATATAGATACCAATTTATATAGATATAGACGTGTTTTTTCCTGTAGGACTTTTATTGATAATGTTTTCCATGTTTGGAAGGAAGGACCCCAAGGGCTATGTATCCATGGCTGTAAACACACACACACATTCACTGAAGTTTCAAGTACAGAAATTTGCATGAAGACAAATATTAAGCCCATGGTTTTCTTGATGGGATGTTCACATATCACATCAGATATTTCTGCAGATATTTTTGGTCATTCCAATGAATGAAGATGCTTTGTGAAATCACAAGCCCAGGGCAACTCAACATTAGCCATGATCTATGACCCTGGAGAGTGTTTACGAAGTATTCTGATGAACACCAGCAAGTGGCATCATACAATTATTGTCGCTATTAGGTTATTATTTATGCTGCATTGGTGCAGCTCTAGCAGAAAAAACAGTCGGTGTTTTTTATTACAGCGCCCTGGAGATCCTATCCAAAGCAAAGGCAATTTCCCCAGTAAAGATGTGCAGCGGTAACTCACTGCTGTTACCCGCTGAAAGTGGGTGCTAAATAATTTAATTCTATACTTGGTAGTCTACTTGGAAATGGGAGATGTTAAATACCAAATATATGGATGTAATAAAAGTAAAGCAACACAAAGGTAAATTAAGGCAAACCTCACACTTCCCCGTGAGAGTGCCTAATGGGATCGCATGCGTGTCAGGAAGTGGAAAATGAGTCAGCCTGGGGTATAATTTCATAGGGAACTGGGCTCGTAACTCTCCTGCACTGTAATGCCATCTGCTTGAACGATCACCGCTTCCTTTCCTAGTCTATACGTTTCTAATGGGAGTGATACAAATAAGCTTACATTTCCTGGGACACACTCAAATGCTATTTTAGGAAGATCTTAAAGCGCTCTCTTCCAGGATGCCTGCGAGACATCCTTGCACACCTTCCTCTGGGTTGTCTTTCAAATGCTGGTCTTTTAAGTAGCAGCCATGTCTCATCCCGTTTATATCTGTATTATTTCAGCATTTTTCTGTGGGTCTCTTTTTAGAATTCCTAGAGGGGTATCATACTGTACATGTTATTATTCAAGTTTCCCACTCCCCTTAACATTACATTTTCAGGTCAAACTGAGACAGGCTGGGAACGGGGACCTGGGGCCCTCTGCTGCACGGCTTGCAGCCGGACAAACCTCTCCTTCAGCAACAGAATACAAAGAAACTATAAGGGACTAAAAATAACCACTCGGCATGAGCAGTTGGAGCAAATTATGGACAAAAAGATACAAAAACACCAAAAACCCAACTGCCACTTCTGAAGGGCCAGGAGCAAAAACAGGGTGTCGGGAGCAAAAGCAGGGCACTGCGCATGCCCCCTGCCCTCAACACCACCAAAGGGGTGGGCAGACCTCCTAAGCCACGCCTCTGCCCCAACCCCACGCCTACCCTCACCCCAGATAAGGAACAAGCTCGCCCCCCCTCAAGGAGTGAACAAGGGAACCTGTCCCTTGTTCTCGCTCCCCACTGCTGCAGCAGGGGCCCCAGTAAAGCCTTCCCTGTATCTCTTATCCATTTCTATTCATTAAGGAAGGCTAAGAACCCTAGTTGGTAACAAAATTAATGTCGATAAACATTAATCACTACATGTAGGCAATTCTTCACAGTTGCCGCCTAAGTCTCAGTTATATGAATGTGTCATTTTTAAATCAATTCACCTTTTGATGGATATTCAGGTTGCTTTCAACAGTTAGCTATTTTTTTTTAATGCAGCCATGAACATTCCTGTGCACATCCCTCCATATCCACGGCTAAGCTTTCATCTGGAGGAGAGGTACCTAGACCTGTCATTTTAGGGTCACGTGGATGCATGTTCTAAAAGTCAGGAGCCAGGAGGTCCTTGCTGGGTATCTATTTAATATATAGCAGTGTGTATATTTTCATCCCAAACTCTTAATTTATCCCTCCCCCTCCCCTTTGGTAACCGTACGTTTATTTCCTATGTCTGTGAGTAAGGACCTACTGTAGAGCACAAGGAACTACACTCAATATATTGTAATAACCTATAACGGAAGAGGATGTAAAAAAAGAATATAAATATTAATATATATGTATAACGTTGCTGTACACCTGAAACTAACATTGTAAATCAACTATATTTCAATAATTTTTTAAAAAAAAGTCAATAGTCAGATATTGATAAGTATCTCTCCAAGGAGGACAAACCATTTTATAATTCCGCCAACAGTGTATAAGGATTCTGTGTTCTCCCTTATTCTCAGAAAAACATTTTATTATTTGCATCTCTTTTTCTGCCAATACAATTAGGAGAAATGATATCTTGCTGTATTGGAAACAATACCTTTGTCTGTTGTATCCCTAACGCAGAAGTGATCAAAACAAACTTGAATGGAAATGCTTATCTTCAATAAGTGGTGCTGGGAAAACTGGACAGCTACATGTAAAAGTATGAAATTAGAACACTCCCTAACACCATACACAAAAATAAACTCAAAATGGATTAAAGACCTAAATGTAATGTAAGACACTATCAAACTCTTAGAGGAAAACATAGGCACAACACTCTATGACATAAATCACAGCAAGATCCTTTTTGACCCACCTCCTAGGGAAATAGAAATAAAACCAAAAATAATCACATGGGACCTAATGAAACTTAAAAGCTTTTGCACAGCAAAGGAAACCATAAACAAGACCAAAAGACAACCCTCAGAATGGGAGAAAGTATTTGCAAATGAAGCAACTGACAAAGGATTCATCTCCAAAATTTATAAGCAGCTCAGGCAGCTCAATAACAAAAAAACAAACAACCCAATCCAGAAATGAACTGATGTTCTTGATTATTTCAAACTTTGTCTGTTCACATGTAAGATTATATAAGAGTCTCACAACAGTCCAGCGAAGACTGACATTGTTGGGGCCAATGGTACAGAACAGGGTGTTTTGCCCCTTGTTCCGTCTCTGGTGAAATGTGAGATGGCTACTAGCATAAAAATGAGAAATGAATATTAGATTTCCTGAATCCTACACGCATTCTCTTCCTACTCTCTGTGAAGGCATTATCTTTCAGATGGTAATATGTATGACTATTATAATCCGTAAGAGTCAATGATAAGGATGCTGAAAGCATTTAAGGCATCAGAAAAAGCCCACTCACCACAGGAAAGACATAACATTTTGATAACGTTATACCATTGTCTCAGGTTTTGTTGTTATCAAACTCAGGTTCCGGATGTCCGTAGAGCTGAACTGTCTTGCTGAAGACAGATTGCTAGAAAATACCTCTAATCAAATTATTATATTAATTAAAAACCTCAAGATCTTTTTTTTTCCATCACTCGATCTGTTATCCTGAGTCAAGCAGCAGTAAATTGCAATCATGAAAACTGCTTTCTAAAGCAAAACCGAACATTTTTAAACAATCTATAATATCTCCATTACGAGTAATTTTTGCCCAGAACAACCACCAAAAAAAAAGGCCAGATCTTTCTGGCTTCAAATTTGGACAAGTCAGCAGATGAATTAAGCATCCCAAAACTGTCAGTATGCCACTCGGCAATGACAAGGACAGATGTCCAGACTCTATTAAACAATCTTCCCAGCCACGCTGCGTTATAACTTTATTTATTGTTTGTTTTCCATATCTTATCTTTTCCTAATTAAAAAAAAAATCTATGTTCACTATGGGACTTTTCAAAAATACAAGTAATATCGCCATCATAGACGCCTGATTGAATATCTTCTAAAATTTCCCTGTCCTGTATTTATTGATAAACAAAATTGGCGTTATCTCGTAGGCCCTTTTGTAATCAACTGATTTTCGTAACAGATTTATCAAGATATTATTCATATGCTATAAAAGTCACCGTTTTAATGTTTACCATCCAGTGGTTTTCAGTTGAATAACCGCCAGCACTATTTAATTTTAGAATATTTTTATTACTCCCGAAAGAAACCTCATTTCCATGACCAGAATCTCTCCATTTTCCCCTCCCCAGGCAACCACTAAGCTACTGTGTCTAAAAATTTGCCTCTTCTGGACATCATGTATAAATGGAATCATACAATGGATGGTCTTTTTTGTCTGGTTTATTTTACGTAGTACCGTGTTTTCAAGGTTCATCTATGTTGTAGCATCTATCAGCACTTCTCCCTTTTTTCTTGCCAAATAATATTCCATTGCATGAATAGATCACGTGTTTGCCCATTGAGTTTCTCACCCCATCTTTATCTCACATGGCTTCTTCTCCTTGCTGGCTTCCTCTGTCTTTGATGATACCATGCTTATTTTGAATCTGAGACCACTGATCAATGCTTAAAATCATCTCTATTTCATGCACAAAGTTCTGTCTTTGTCTCTGATATTTAAGAGTTTTCCCCCAAATTCTTATGGTTATATTTTCATATGCCTATGGGTTTTCTGCCTGTTTGGGTATCTGCTCCAAAGGTGTGTTCCTCACCCAGTAACGGCCTTTTATTGTTACTGGCCCAGAGAGGAAACCTTGCTGGCTTTGACATGTCCATGCTCACCTGTACCAGCACCTACTGGCGATATTAGGAGGTAGGCCTGATTTTTTCTCTTTTAATGCCTGGGTATCCTCCACTCACATTCCTGGTCCTTTTCTTTTTAATGCACAATTAAGATTGGCGATCTTTTCATCCTCCTTCAACCCAGTCCTGCAGTTTTCACAAACACTTCTCTATGTTTCTAACATATACATGATAACTTTTCTTATTTATTTAATTGGAGTATAGTGATTTATAATGGTGTGTTAGTTTCTGGTGTACAGCAAAGTGATTCAGATATATATGAATATGGTTTATTACAGGATATTTAATATATTAAATGTACTTAACAAGCACGGGCACCATCCTGATTGAATATCTTCTAAATTTTCCCTGTCCCATATTTATTGATAAACAAAATTGTTATTATCTCTTTTCCATTATGGTTTATTACAGGATTTAATATATTAATAGTTCCCTGGGCTATACAACAGGACCTTGTTGTTTATCTATTTTAAACATAATAGTTTGTTTTATATATACTAGTTTGCAATCATAACTTTCCCAGTGCATTGCTAATGTGGATCTTCACACCCTTATTATATTTCACTGGAAATTTCCATGGGAACCTGGTAGAATGGAGGAGATAGTTAGGTACCATGCTCTTTCCATCATCCTATTGGAAACCCCACGACACTTATTCTTTATAGATTTCTGAGATCAAGGTTTCTGGTTCCCCAACCCATCCAGTTTGCTTTTCTCTTTGGAGCAGAAAACTGATTCTGAGTTAAGTATACTGCTGCCTGTAATACATAATGTTTCTCACTTCCCTCTGAAGTCTGGTGTGGCCATGTGATTAAGTCCTGACCAATGAGAGGCAGGAGAGTATTGGGGGTTGGCATGAGTTTCTAGAAAAGTTCCTTAAAAGGAACTGATCCAGTGGTGAAGGCTCTTTTCTGTCAGTTTTCTTTAGCCTGCAATGCAGACGTGATGACTGGCACTCCAGCAGCCATATTAATCTATGAGGATAAAAGCCATGCATTAATATTGTGTTAAAGAAAGGTAGGTGCCTGGGACCCTGACAGTACTGAGGAGTTGCCATGCCAGCCATGGCCTGCCTACGTCAGGGCTTCTTCTATGTGACAGAGAAATAAACTTTTACTTTAAGTCACTTTTTTTTGTTAAGTCACTCTTATTAAATAATCGAACCTAATCCTAACAAATGTATTATGAGATGGATTTATCATGCCAGCATACATTTTTCTGAACATACATTCATGATTGTAATCTTATCTCTGTATACTTTAAATATTACTTTTTATTTATGGCACCTCATGTTACTACTTAAGCTATATTTGTTTTAAAATGAAACATGTTGTAATGGGGAAAAACAAATCTGACTCCATATTGTATCTCTTTCTTTTACTTTAACCTCTGTATTCTGTTGTTTTTGCTACAAGTTAAGAATTTGCCTAGAACCTGAAATATACAAGATAGCCCATTCTCAAGGCTCTGACCTTTAAAGGTATAACACTTTTCCATTCGTATAGAGATAAAAAGTTGCAGAACAGAGTGTAAGGTTTACAGAAACATGGACAGCTGCAAGAACAAAGGATTCCGGCACCAAGAAGTGTGGAGCAACCAGCCACACCCCTCCCCTTTTAGTATAAAAGAAGGCTGAATTCTAACTCGGGTTAAGATGGTTCTTTGGGACACTAGTCCACTGTCTCCTCGGTCTGCTGGCTTTCCGAATAAAGTCACTATCCCTTTCCCCAACAACCCATCTGTCAATTTACTGGTCTGTCGTGTGGCACGCGGGCCGAGCTTGAACTCGGTAACAAAATTACCTATAAATAAATGGAAAAGTGGTAATAGCATGAAGAATTATCAACAGATAATTATGAAAAAGGATTAAATCAAACTATGTACTCTTGCTTGTCTACAATCTATTAACAAAGGATAGAGATTTTATAGACATATTAGCCCCTAAAAGAGAAGAATTTCTCTTCAATCAGTAGTCTTGCTGGAGGACTGGAAAGCACATATGTTTCTGTCATTCAAGTTTATTTGACCCCATTTCTTTGTACCACCTAAAATCATTTAAATAGCAACTGTGGCAAACTCTGGAAAACGCTCATCTGTGCAGAGAAGAGCAAAGAAATAAAAAGTACATGACTTTTGTTACACATTTATCTAAGTTTCCATAGTGCTCTAACAGTGAGCAGGATTCAGAAAACGTCAAATGGAATTTGATGGATGGAGCATAGTTAGTTATCCTCCTTCTGTTCCATAATATTTCCTGGCAATGCTTAGTCAAAACAGATCTGATTGATAGCTGTGGGTAACATTCAGATATTAATACTGTGATGATAAGGCTTTCAAAAACCAAAGTTCTGGGCTTCCCTGGTAGCACAGCGGTTGGGAGTCTGCCTGCCGATGCAGGGGACACGGGTTCGTGCCCCAGTTGGGGGGGATCCTACATGCCACGGAGCGGCTGGGCCCGTGAGCCATGGCCGCTGAGCCTGCGCGTCCGGAGCCTGTGCTCCGCAACGGGAGAGGCCACAACAGTGAGAGGCCCACGTACCGCAAAAAAAAAAAAACAAAGTTCTTCAAAAAGCAAAGAATGCATTTCAACTTAGATAAGAATCTTCACTCACTCCTGTTGAGTTCATCACTAGCACAAGTGTCTCCTTAATCCATAAAATTACACCTGTCACAGGGACTTAACTTCCTTAAGGCAACTTCACAATCCATGGTAAATTATTAGCAATACACAATCCATGACTCTCAAGCTCATTAAGGCTCCCATTTTTGCATCCCCATGATCTGATTCTGACTTTTTAAGAATAACTGAAAGTCAAAGAGAGTGGGAAGAATGTATAAAGCAAAACAGCTTCTGAAGCAAAACCTACTAATGTGAAAACATCCCTCCATAATACGTTTTCCAATTATCCTTCAAAGAAAAGAGAAACAGATCTTCTCCCGGTCGGTTCGCTATCCCAAAGAGTGGAGCACGATTCTTCTGTATTTAATTCCACAAAGACAGAAGCGAAATAAACAACTTTGAAGTGAGGATAAAGGTTGAACATAGAAATGAATATATCGCATTCAAAAAAGTCTATTTTAACTGTATACATTATATTAAGTGGTAATACATGCACATAGTAAAAAACAAATCAGAGTCCAAATGGCTCGCAGCAAAAAGTAATTTACGTTCAGCACCCTCCCCCAACTTGCCAGCTCCTCCAGCAGAAATCACAGCTGCTAGCCCCTTTGCTCAAAAAGTATTCTTCTCTGGGTTTTCCCCAAATGGGGCATTAATACAGACGCTGTTGTGCACCTTGCTTTTTTGAACAGGTGTATCAGAGGCCATTCAGTACGTGTACGTACAGATTTGCATCATTATACATAGAGTAACAGAGATACAGTCTAATTCTAGAACATCAGTAAACAAATATTTATGGAGAGCCTCATGTGTCCCAGATGCTGCTGTAGGGACTGCAAACAGCTACCAACCAGACTGACATGGTTCCCCAACTAAAAGAGCTTGCATTCCACAGCTTCCTCATTAAGCAAAGCCTTCCTGGCTGCAGTTGTAAGAACTGGATTCCAAAAAAAGAGAATAAACCTCTGCACCAACACACGTGAGTACATAAATCACGTAAAAATGTACACGTGTATACAGGCACATATTAAACACCTGTATCATATATATGCTCTGTATACACAAACTATGTATATACATACTATATATATACTATGTATACATATATGATGTATTACGAAGACACATAATGTACTGTATATGCACGTACATATAGTAGTCTATATATACACGTACACATGTATTACATACATAGACATACACATGTGTGTTTGTGTATGTCTGTGAGTGTACATGTGCTTCTTCCATCATCTAGACCCACAGCAGGAAATAGAAAACTGACTTCAGAATCTACAAAGGGATAAGGAATCTTCTCCACAGTGAATGGCATGCTGATGCCAGACCTTTGAAGGACTAGGTTGATCGTCCATTCGGGGAATTTGTTTCTTAAAGAAGATACTGTTACAGACTTAGCCAGAAATTTAATAAAATGTTTCAAAACGGTTCAAATCTCTCTGCATTTCATACGTAACACTACAATCACTACTACTCCCACTAACCCACAGAGGAAATAGCAAGAAGAAACACGAGGGAAAATCAGCACATTGGTTGAGACTTCTCCCAAATCCCCCCTACTCTTTCTGGTAAAGAAGAGTAAAATATCTATCCATCTATCATCTATCTATCTATCTATCTATATCCATCTCGTCTACCTATCATCATCTATCTACCGAGCTACCTACCTGTCTGCCTATCTATCTATCCTTCCTAATTTTTGCTAACTTCGCAACACAAAGGAAACCTTTCATGGAGGTGGCATCTTATCTCCCAAATCGTATCACCGGCACAGATGCCTTTGGAAGTGAGCTTATTTGTAAGCTTGTGAAGGTACTCCGTGTGGCACAGCATCACTATGTAAACATTTGGGGCAGAACTCAGATACAGACTTCTTCTTTTCCCCTCTCATCTGCTCTATGAGCAAATCTTCAAGAAAAACATCTTGAAACACTGCTCACAAAAGCAAAGTCACAGGCCAGAGCTTGACAGTTGATAACCCGAATCCCAGAGCACCCACATGAAACAGGAGCACAGAGCGAAATCACATCACCCCCAAACTGGCATCCAGTGCTCTTTGGAAATAAACCCCCCAACAGCAGAATAGCCATCAGCTGAGATTCACGACCTCTATATTAGAATAAATAATGGAAAATAAATATTTTCCAAACATTGAGCTATAAAGTTAAAGAGCAAAAATCAACCAACCTAAAAGTGGCAAAAACCGATCGGAAATATTCTGGAGCCACAAATGAGGATTCGGAAACAGAAATAAATCAAGAACCACTGAGTTTCCAAGTCTCTGCCCAGCTGTGAATAGACTGTTTCTAACTTGGTGGGTATCAGAGACAGAGTCACAATTCCCTATAATTCCACAGCAGATCATTCACAGGTCCATCAGAAGATCCCAGCGCAAAATGCAATCCACGCGTTATACTTAAATCGACACGGCAAATGTGAAAGGCACCTCTGTGTGCCACGAGATCTACGAGCTCTGGGTGTTTTGTTTTGTTTTGTTTTACAACAAACTCTTGTTTGAAACACTTGCAAAATGGGCCATTTTATCAGAAACGCCCAGACTTTTCGTTTTACCTAGTCATCTGGAATAGAAAGAGGCCGTGTGGCAGGGGAACATCATTTCGAGATAAATTCCATTTGCATGGAGTAGTCCCTGCAGGTGACCGGGAACTGTGCTGGGATTGTAAGTAGGTCCACTGTGAATAACAGCCCACCTTTTTCCAAGTAAAGGATTCTATCCATCTCACCTGAAAGCACTATAATACAGACGACGTTCCCCAAGTGCAAACCGCGGTGAAAGCGGCTGTCAGCAAATTTGGGAAAAAAGAGGCCATCGTTGCAGCTAATCTGAATATATGGCAGGCCACTGGGACTCACCTGTTTTCCGAGCCAGCTGATTTCTTCTGACAAACGATGACAGCTGGTGTGTACTTCCCAGCGTAATCCGTGCTCTTCTTAACCTCCCACACGGAAGGGCTGCTGGCTCTCACCCCAATGATGTTCATGCCTTTCATCACCTTTACCCTGTTGGAGACAGCAAAATGCACAGCTGAGACGGCTCTGGGGCATCCCTGAGTTACCGCTGCTTCTGGGGACACAGTGCACTTAATGGCCCATTGTCACCTGCCAGGTGTAAGCTCATGTTTAATAGAATTTAATCACACGCTGGCAATCCCCTTCCAATCCATCTGCCCTAATTTTCCCCCCAGTCATTCCTTCCTTTAACAAAGGAGCTAGGAACAGTACACTGACATAGGCAAGCATCAGTCACATAAAGAAACGGAGTAACGCTATGCTAGTGGAAGGCTTTACTTTTAAGAAAATTAACTGAATACCCTCAGACTGTTAAAACTAAATAGAAAAAGGAAATTCAATAACACTGCAAAAGTGGGATTAAAAATAACAACGCACATTCATTGAATGCCTTTTCCATGCCAGGCACTGATGGACCGTTCCTCTGTATTATCTCATCTAATTTCCCAAGCAACGTTCCAAGTTCAAAGGTGGGGAGGGGCTGCGGCTCAGACAGGTTTGGGAATCATGATGGTTCATCGCAAAACACAGGTGCTGAGAGGTGCACAGATGCGCCTGGCTTCTACGCGTGTGCCCCTCCCATGACATCATCATCGTCGTCATCAGGTCCATCATCCCATCATCATCACTATCACAACAAACCAGGCGCTCTGCTGAGTTCACGGCACTTTTATCTCACTTCACTCTCACACACGCCCTGTGAGGTCAGTACCATTTTAATTTTCACTGACAGGCTGAGCAACCAGGGCGATCAGGTGGCAGGTGACCCAGGATTTGAAACAGCTCCCAATCACAGCGCCGGTCCAACCAGGCTCAGTGCTTTCCTTGGCATCACATAAAATTTCCCGGTGCTGAAGCCACTTACTTGACCTGCTCAAGTCCTTCGTTGCCCAACACTGGCCAGTACCTGTCCTGAGACCTAACATCTGCTCAGACTTTAGACAAATTTGCCTAAAGCAGGTGTGCCCTCCATCACAGACTTGGCTTATTATTTCTCTCTTCCATTCACTTATTCCTTCCTTCCTTCATTCACGGAGAGGGACAGGTGACACGCTTATAGGTTTTTCTCTAGGATATCAGAGAAGCCAGATGAGAGAGGCAGAAGGATGTGAGGCAAAACTGGTTTCCTAGTATGCCCTAATGTCCAGAAGGAGGAGAAAGGTTCTGGAGGTGGAATTAATCACCAACGCCTAAGGATTTAATCAACCATGACTGTGTAGTGAAGCCACCATTAAAATCCAAAAGGAGGGGTTTCAGAGAGCCTCCAGGGTGGTGAAGAAGAATGCCACTACGTGCCACCATGCTGGGCTCCAAACTCCAGGAGGACTGACGTTTCTTTGTTCTCGACCTCACATATATACACTACCAAATGTAAAATAGACAGCTAGTGGGAAGCAGCCGCATAGCACAGGGAGATCAGCTCAGTGCTCTGTGACCACCTAGAGGGGTGGGATAGGGAGGGTGGGAGGGAGACGCAAAAGGGAAGAGATATGGGGATATATGTATACATATAGCTGATTCCGTCTTTTATACAGCAGAAAGTAACACAACATTATAAAGCAATTGTAGTCCAATAAAGACGTTAAAATAAAAACATATATGGAATGGAAGGGATATAGTAAAAGGACAATGCAATACATCGCAAACAGTTAGATGTATAAACTACTGCAAAAATTCATGTTTCCTGTTGTGTTTGCTTTTCTTAGTCCCTTGAGGAAAATAAAAAGGGTTTTGAAGCAAGAAAGCCAGGGGACAAATGGGGCAGGTTGATGGGTGACTGGGTGGGAGATGCTGCCAGGAGGGGCAGCCCTGGAGGAGGTACACTCCCCAGATTTACAACCGTGGTAGCTGTATGAGCACAGAGGCAAGGAGGTGGGTCCTGAGGCCGTCTCTTAAATCCTTGCTCTTATCATCAGAGGAGATGATCCAGGCCACCCCCTGATATCAGGATCAAGGCGGGAGGAAAAGATGATGTGTTTAGGGCTGACGCTTGGCGAGCAAAGGACATGCCTAATAGAACTAAGAACGCTCTCTCCCACAGAAACAGCTTGAAGACATGTGCAGAAGAGTTAACACTGCAGCTCTGAGACGAACGCCCTAGAAAGGCCTACTGGCAAGGCTGGCCCCTGAGTGGCATCTGGAAACTTGGATTTCAGGAGGGGTTCCCCCACTCCTTAATAAGAGGGGAACACGGAGCCTCTGCTTTTTGTACAAACACGATAGCTGCTGCTGGACACCTGCTTTCTTTCTGGTGGTCTGGAGGTATGGTGCCTGCCAGGCAATGGTGCCCAGGGGACCCGCCCCCAGTAAAAATTCTTGGCCCCCAGGCTTGGATGAGCTTTTCAGACAGACAACAGTTTACCCCTCTTGTCACAACTCATTGCTGGAGGGGTGAAGGTCATCCTGTATGATTCCCTGGGAGTGGACTTTCCTTAGCTTGTGCCTGGTTCCCCCAGACTGCGCCCCATGTACCTTTTTCCTTTGCTGAATTTGCTTTGTGTCCTTTTGCTGTAATAAATCTTAGCAATGATTATGACTCTACGCTGAGTCCTGTTGAGTTTTCCTAGCAAGTCATCAAACACAGGGGTGGTCCTGGGGACCCCAAAACACATACTGATTTGACTGGTCTACAAAGACAAGAGGAATCGCTTCTCACATGTGGCCCCCAGGGCTAAAGCTAGCATTTTTAGAAGGTGAGTGCCATGTAAAAATGTTTTGTGTTGTAAATAATGCTTGTAGAAGCCAACGTTTTGAACACAGTCATTTATAAATTGGGAATTGCATGCACAGGCCAGAAAGCCATCTGACCTTTTGGTGACACATGCTATGATTCCTCATTTAAATTGTAAGCAAACAAGATGGGGTGATGAAAAAAAGTTCAATTCACCATGGACAGCTGCTATTATATTAAGATGAATTCTAAGTGCTGTCCCAATTACTGTGTACTGGAATTTTCCTGAATCAAATTTGCTTTAAATAAATAGGTCATCAACCTGGAGCTGGCAACCTTTGTATTATACAGGAGGTATCAGTAGCTAGGCCTTTTCTGATACAGAATGAGCTCTTATTTTTCTTACATTTTATTCACAGGTAGGTCACTTGGAATTCAGATAATGTTTCTCCAATGAATCATTTTTAAGTTCTTAGGAAAGAACATGGTTGCATATTTAACACAGAAGTACCCGATATCTGTTGCTAATAATTCTAGGGCAGCCACACAGAGTTGTAATTTATAGCATTATTTCTCAGGGGAGATTCTGAAATTTAGTGCAGGGCAATAGGAAATTGTCTTCCGTAGACACAGTGTTCTCATAAGAGAAGACACATGTCTACGGCATACTTCAGATGTTCTGAACTGGATAAGGGGTCCCTGATCTGTACAGCAAGAATGAATGTGTGCAAGAAATCGAATGGTTATTTCTTAGAGACACATCTATGCTCTACACTGAACACGGTTTATGTTGGCTTCATAGTTTTGAAACACTTAGAGCTGTAAGTGGCAGCGTTTTGGAACTATTAAGATAATCCTTAGAGCATGTGAAATTTGGCTTCACTGGGTCTGAACCAAATGCTAATTACTTCCTTTGTTTATGAGAGCTGAGTTACTTACATTCATTAGTGCAAGTTTTATAACCTACTTGTGGCTCAATAAATACAGGTTACACTGACAGCTTCATTACACAGAGATAAACATAGCACTTGATTTCCAAAGACATTTGTTATATATTTACACTTAATAATATATCTACTATAGTGATTTGGGGGAAAGCCGTAATTTCCCCACCACAGAATGCACATGCACTGTGGACTGGAAACACTGCTTGGCTTAAGGGTATATTGTGTTTTTAAAACACAACAGAGCTATTGTTCTGTTGTGTCTGTATCAAATATATCCATACGTAGACATATATACAAATGCAAACATAAACACGCACACATATATATGCACACAAATATAAACACAGATGTATATATACACACATACAGATATATATACACATATATACACACATACATATATACACAAATATACACGTACATATACACACATATAGACATACCTATATGCACACAATGACATATACACACATGCACACACATAAACATATACACGGACACACATATATACACACATATACAAAATGGACATACATGTAGGCATAATACGTATACATACACACATATATACAACACATATACAGAGATATATAGGCACTCACATAAACACACATTATGCATGCATATACACACATACGTATATACAGACACATGCCCATATATACACACACGTACACGCACACATATATGTGTGCATGTGTGTGCTCCAAGCACAGTATCCAGCAACAACGGGAACAGCCAGCAGCGTGGGATCCGAGCTGTGTTGTACACATTTTGTTTCTGCTCCACCACATCCCACCTCTCATATGCTGGGTAACAGAAGGATGCAACACACTGCCAGGTGTTGTGGGTTTAGTTAGTGGCATCCTTTCCGATTAACTGATGGGAAACCTGTCTTTCCCCACTGGGAAATTATCCACATTTATGCACATATTCAGAGTATTAAAAATTGCTATTGGAAAATTATAAATGTTTATACTATAAACCTGAAAATATGCAATAAATATGAATGAGATTTTTTTTAATTAAAAAAAAGAAGCCATTCTAGAGCTAAGTGAGTCCTGCACATAATCCTCAGTCTTTCCAAGCATCTGGTTTTCCTCTGACTCTCAGTTCATTCATAAGAAGGTTCCAGGGACCCGTCTTTCCTAAGGGCACAAATTCAGAACAGATGTGGTGCGTAGAAATAGGACAGATGGGGTTGCACACCAAATGGGAAGCACACCCGCAGGATGGATATGGATACCAATGGTTAGAAGCTTTGGAGGATGTGACGGTCGCCCCCTACCAGCACCCCTCCCCCCACCAGAACTTAAGATATAAATGCCTAAAGCAGGTCATGAATATGAGTAACACCAGGTGAGTAAACCAGACCTGTCTTTTGTTTGCTTATTTGGTCATTGGTTCATTCAACAAACACTTTCTGAGTCCCACCTGTTTCCCAGGCATCATTCACAGTACTGGAAATTCAGTAAGAAGAAAACATACATGCTTCCTCTTGACATGGAACTAACACTGTAGTGGGAGAGCCAGAACACACACACACGCACTCACACACACATTTATTATGTTGATAAGTTCTATGAAGAAAAAGAAAGCAAGACAGGGAGATGGAGAGCCCAGTATGGGGTGGCTATCTTAGAAGATTGATTTTATTTTATTATCCACATAGCTGCAAAATGGTAAAGCCAGCAACCAAACCATATGGGCAAGTAGAAGGGAAAAGAGTATACTCTGGGGGGAAACTTTGCCACCCCAAAATGTGGCATTCAGATTATTTCAAGGTGAAAACAAACATGACCCAAAAGACTTAGGAAGAAACTTCGACCTTCCCCCTAACTGCATGAAGAATTTTGATAGAGGAGCTGTTACGGGAACTGAGCTGTCACCAGAGATACCTGCAAAGAACATGGACCAGGTGTGGTGAGGGGAACTCACAGAGGTCAGAGACCTCGCCGTGTCCCACTGCCCCTGCCTGGCCCAGCAAACATCTGTTCACCAAACATTTGCTTTTCCATCTCCATGTCAGTTGCCTTCCTCCCCACTAAAGTACTGAACTCCTACCCCCAACACCCTCTTTTGTCTTTAATCGAGGATGGTATTTAAGGTGATAGCTTTGGCCATACTGGCAACTTACTCAGCTTTTGTGGTCTCTCTCCTGTACACACGTGATTAAACTTTTGTTTGATTTTCTCCTGTTCCTCTGTTTCATCTCAATTTAATTCTTAGACCAGCCAGAAAAACCTAGAAGGGGAGAGGAAACTCTCCCCCTCCCCAGCAATACACATTGGATATCTTTGGCTGGCCTGTGAGCGGGGAGTACAATTCTCCTTGTTCCTACTGAAAATAGACCAACACCCAACAGTCAAGGATGCTATTTAAATATTCCACAGCTCGTTATGTGAGAGTCCAGTTTACGGATTCCTTGGGAAAACCAAAGCCTTGATATAGACAAGGTCGCTCAACACAGCCTCCCAATAAACGATGGCTGAGTTGGGAAGAGGTGGAAAAGGAATGCAGAAGATGTCGCACGAGCACATCACATTTCTGGAAAGACAGGGCAAGTTATCTGCCTCATTGGTACCAAAGCATTAAGTGACCACATTCTCTGAACTTCCCATATGTGCATGATTA
This sequence comes from Neophocaena asiaeorientalis asiaeorientalis, assembly GCF_003031525.2. NCBI lineage: Eukaryota > Metazoa > Chordata > Mammalia > Artiodactyla > Phocoenidae > Neophocaena > Neophocaena asiaeorientalis. Next base: position 1,409,983 of record NW_020174645.1, on the reverse strand, counting down.
GAATAGGGCCACCTCATTCTTTAAATGCTACTGAATCTCCCATCGTGGAGTCATCAAATAAATCAGCACACATGCAAGAAAAAAAGTCCTATTCTTTGTCGAACATAATGAACTCTACAAGATACGCTGGGCCAAGTCCATAATGCACGGTAAAAAATCATTTTTCTCTTTATTATTTCCCTTGTTACACAGAAACCTGGACACCTATTTTGAATCAATTTTCACTCTCCTCCCATCTAATCCATACAATAGTCACGACCGAAAGCCCCAGTTTTCCTAAAAAAGCAAAACAAAGTGAAAAAAATCCATCTGTGCATTCTCGTGGGAGGTGGAAGACGCAGACTTGAAGTTCACGTTGGTCTTAGAAGTTCCATATTTCGCCAAGGCCATAATCTCAGCAGAGCAAGCAGGATGAGTATTTGCAGAATAGCAAGTCTGGGTGGCCTTCCTCAGTAACTAGCGTTTGGGAACATTAGGCTCTCTGCCCTGTTCCCAGGGCACCGAGAGGCGCTGGGGGCTGGGATGTGGCTGGTTCCCGGGTTTGGGCTAAGACCTAATTTTATTTTCTCTTATGAGCCCCAATCCTCTAATTTCACTACAGCACATAACAGAGCTGGATTGCTGTTTTCTCTAGCCTTCAAGGTTACCAGGGTTTTAGAGGGACTGTTTAAATATACTTCTTTAATTAAGGGAAACATTCTAAACTAAAACCAGAACTATGGTTCACTAACATATTTTCAGGGACCCTTTTCTGAGGGATGGTTACTTTTTTTTCGTTTTAGAAATCTTTTTATTATTTTTAAAAAATGTTATTTATTTTTTTTTTTGGCTGCGTTGGGTTTTCGTTGCTGCGCACAGGCTTCAGTAGTTGTGGCACGTGGGCTCAGTAGTGGTGGCTCGCGGGCTCTAGAGCATAGGCTCAGTAGTTGTGGCACATGGGCTTAGTTGCTCTGCGGCATATGGGTTCTTCCCAGACCAGGGCTCAAACCCGTGTCCCCTGCATGGGCAGGCGGATTCTTAACCACTGCACCACCAGGGCAGTCCCAAGGGATGGTTACTTTTTAATTAACATCTTTTTCGTTGAAAATAATCATACAGGCATGTTGGTGAATGTTCCAATATTACAAAGGGGGAAACACAAAAAGTTTCACTGCAGACTTCTATCCCCCTACTTCTCCCCAGTTTAGTGTCCATTTTCTGGGCGATCAACACATTGAGAAATGTAGATCTTTAAAAAATACCAATGGCAACACACTATATGCACTTTTATGCATCTTATCTATACATATACTTAAAAATGTATCTTGTAGTACGTCTATATCAGCATTTAAAGATCCACTCCCTTCTATGCACTACTCCAGTGTGCAGATTTATTTGAACAAAATCTAACTGCCTGGTGTCATCTGATGGACCCATAGGTGGCTTCCAATCTTTGCTACTACAATCTGTGCTTCAGAGAATTTCCATACACAACCAGCTTTGCACGCACACACAGCAGGTCTACAGTGTAAATTCCTAAGAAAAGAAATTGCCGAGTCAAAAGAGATGCCCATGTACAATTTTGATAGAACTTGCTAAATTACCACTCAAAGAGACTCTTCCGATTTGCACATTCATTGAGTGTCTTTTTGATCTAATAAAAACAATATTTCATCAAGTCTGAGGGGCATTGAATATTTTTTCATATCCCTATAATCTTTTTTACTAAATGCCTGTTCACATCATTTGTCCATTTTCCTATTGTTTTGTTGGTCTCGTTTTTAATGTCTATTAGAAAACTGGTTAGTAAGGAAATTAGTCCCTTGATCCATCTGGAATTCATTTTAGTGCGAGAAGTGAGTGAAAGAGGGATCCAGCTTTACTTTTTACCCATATAGTTTCTACCAGCACCATTTATTAAATGATTCACCCAGTATCTGTTGATTTAAAATGCCATCTTTAATATGCACTAAATTCATCTCTTTTTTCATCTTTTTTTAGCCTTACTTTTGGCCTCTCCATTTGTTTTTATCGATCTGTCTGCCTTCTCATGTGCCAGTACCCGAATGTTTTACACACAATAGCTTACGACGTTTCAGTATCTGGCTGGGCTATTCCCTTCTTATCCTTTCCTTTTCTCCAGGAGTATCTTGATGCGTATTTTAAAAGGAATCATTTCTGTCGGCACATTTTCAAAGGTGGCCTTTCAGTTTGCAAGAAAAAAGAAAAGAAAAATGTGCTCCCGTAACATCCCTCTCTGAAACTGAAGCTCATACGTGTCCATCAATTATGAGGGGTGATGGCCACAGCAGAAGTTACCTCTTCGAAGGGTAACAGGCGAGTGTGCTGCTGTTGGGCGCAAGGTGACTGCTGGATCCGAACACAACACCGGCTGCTTCACACACAAGGTTCTTTACAACAGTGATAGCCTTCCAGGGATTTGTGGTTTGCCTTGAAAGTATTCCAGTTCTTTGGGGAACAACAGCCTTGGGTCCATGTGGGGCTACCCTTAGCCAATCAGCACACTTCCTCCTTCTGGTCGCAGTGGTCCAGTCCAATCAGACCGATGGGCTCAGGAATTTTCCAGAATCTGCAAGAAAAGAACCACCCCCTGCCCCCCACCGGATTCTCACCCCTGACCTAACCAGAGCCTTAGGAGGGTGTGGAACTTGAGCTATGGTGCTGTGCAGGGACCCAGCCTGAAGTGACTCCAGGAGCCTGGAGGAGAGAGATGGGGTCTGGCTGGTCCTGGAGTCCTGACTCTGACGGTTAGAAAAGAACGGAGACCAGGCTTGAAGATTCCTCAAGCAGACAAAACCATTTACCCACAACAGCAAAACGAAGTGCAGCTTCTTTCATGAACGTAAGCGAAACTGAACTTGGCTTATGTCTTGTAAGTGCCTCTGATCATCACAAAAGAAACTTAAGTCATCTGCCTAAAAATGATGTAAGATCATCACTTTGAACCAATCCCCTGCCATCTGGAAACCGCCGTGGTAATAACCTATGGTTGTTAAGGTTAAACCATCCTCATGTCCATGTTATGAGCCAACCCGTACCGTCATGCCTCTGAGCTTCACATTCATTTTGAATTTGAAAGCACCCAGTTGGAAAACTGTTCTTAGAAGCACGATAAACTCTTACTAAATACTCTTCAATTGATCTGGTGGCTTTAACTTGCTGTTTCTGGGTTTTTGACATAACCATGTCTGAAGCAAGATCTATGCCTGCCTGTTTGTTACCAATTCCCCATTAGCTATCATCCATCCAATTCTCCTCCATCCCACATTTTAAATTTTGTTTTCATCATTTTGAGTTTGAGCTTTTTTTTTTCATTTTTACCTTTACTTTTAAAAAAAATGTGATAAGAACACTTAATGTGAGATCTACTCCATTAACACATTTTTAAGCGCACAACACCGTATTTTATTCACTACATCTGCAAAGACTGTATTTCCAAATACAGTATCTCCACAGGTACAGGGAGTTAGGAATTTAGGGGGATAGAACTCAACTCACAGAAAGGTCAGTTCAGTGGGTTCTCTGAGAACTCTAGTGGACAGCCTTTTATTAATGCAATTCCACCCAAACGTGACAGACAATTAAAATTTGTTCTACCCGATATTCTCCAACTAAAAACTGACTAGAAAGCGTCCAGTGAATCAATTAGTGAATGTGTCTTTCTTTAAGACTTTAATGTTTAAATAACACTTTTTAAAAATTAATAAACTTTATTTTTTAGAATGTTTTAGGTCTACAGCAAAATTGAGCAGAAAGGAGAGAGATTCCCTGTGTACCCCTCCGCACACAACCTTCCCCCACGAACGTCCCGCAGCACAGTGGATGGACCCACAATAACACCTCATCATCACATCTCATACTGTGTTTCTGGACAGAAAAATCAATACACCACATAAAAGAATCTTGTCCAACAAAGAGAAGAGATGTGTGGTTGCCAAGAGGGAGGGGGGGTGGGGGAGGGATGGAGTGCGAGTTTGGGATCAGCAGATGCCAACTATGATATGAAAAATGGATGAACAGCAAGGTCCTACTGTAGAGCACAGGGGACACCATGCAATATCCTGTGATAAACCAGAATGGAAAAGAATAGAAAAAAGAATGCATATATGTGTATCACTGAATCCCTTTGCCGTACAGCAGAAACTAACACAACATTGTAAATCAAGTGTACTTCAGTTAAAAAAAAAAAAAGAATCCTGCCCGGAAAATGGTATAATTTTGCAAGGGCAGTTATGGAGACAAGATGTAACCTCATTTTACAGATGAAGAAACTGAGGCACAGAGAAGTTAAGCAAGTTGCTTAAAGTCCCACAACTAATAAATGGTAAGAGCCAGTTCCAGGAGCCCTACTCTTACCCACTATGTTCTATTACGACTTTTCTCTCCCCGTAGGGTATCTTTTGGCCATCTCGACAGTCCGCGCCCTCAGCTACCTTCCCTGTCCCTCTAAGGACACGTGGGGACTTGGCCCATGGATACCTCTATAGCACACAATTACCATCAGGCTGACATAAATTTAGACCTTGCCTCACCAAGCCCTGACGATCAGGTCGCTGAGTAACCAACCCTTGAGGCAATCTCCTCTCAGAACCCAAACGCTGCTTGCTAGCAGAGACCCTAATGGCCTTGGAGTTCCTGATGACTTTTCTGGCAAATTCCTCTCTCCCTGATCAGGGCTTCTCTGCCCCACTGGTGGCAACAGAGACACACAGCTCACCCTGTTCCCACTACCTCTGGCTCCTTTCTCCTTTCCACAGTCCCTGAGGCCCACATTTATGTCCTCCGAGGTGGTATTTGGTGTTTCCACATCCTCTTCTCCCCCTCCCCCTATATATTGTGCGGTCCTCCCTCATGGCGTGTGACCAAGGCAGGCTGGGATCAGGAATACTGCCAAGAGATTCTTCTCTCGCTCCATAAACCTGACTTTCCAACGGATGGTCTCTCTGAGGACAAGAGAATCCCACTTTGGAAATTAGGACCTGAATATTGACCCTTTTTATTTCTCTCTGTGACTTCCAAGCTGTACCATTCCCTGCCACGATGCCATGGGGTGGCTTCAACTCTTCCAGCTCCCCCCTGAATTCCACACCTGTCAGTTGCCTTCACATGTTATTGGCCAAAGCAAGTCACGTGACTACACCTAGCTTTAAGATGGGGGTGGGAAAGTTGATCCTACCATCGGCCATTCTTAGGCTAGCAGATGCCTTGAACTAAGAAGGAAGTCGTTTACCCACACGGAAGTATTTCCAAAAAATTATCAACTTTCTCATTTTACAAATGAGAAAATAAAGACTTAAAAGAGATTAGAAAGACTGGCTGTTTCCTTAGAATACCTGAGTGCCCTGTTAGACACTCAAAGGAGAGGGGACACTTAGGACATGTACTGTCACTTGCTGAGCATGGCAGTTGGTAGGGGTTTACTCAGCTTTTCTTCCAGGTATGAGGTAGGATTTACTTCTCCACTCCCCTTTGAAGTGAGGTATGGGCTTGGGGTTCTGGCCAACGAAATGTGGGCTAGAGGGGCACGCGTCACATTTGGTGAGGCTGGAAGAGTTAAAGCATGCCCCCAGTGACTGTGAATGCCCCAGATGGTGGCTTTCCCATCATCTGGGACCCCGACTGCGGATACACCAAAGCAGAGACACCAGCAGATGTGTAATGTGACAGAGAAATAAAACTGTGGTTTCAAAGCACCGAGGTCTGGGGGTTGTTTGTTACAGCAGCATAACCTAGACTATACTGTCTCTTAGAGAACTCCTTCTCTGACTCCTTTTCCTAGTAGCAGGTAAACTGAAAGCTTGAGTAAGAAATCTGTGAAGGTTTACTCAGGCTGGATTAGGTAAGAGGCAAACTGACCTGGTAGTCATTGGAAAGATTTATTCTTTGGGTAGAACAGAGAGAATTTTCCAGAATCTATGGCACTCACTGGGTGAAAAAGGACACATTCCATTTAAAAGAATGTATTTTATTGAAGTAGAGTTGATTTATGGTGTTAATTTCTGCAGTACAGCAAAGTTATGTATACATATATATGTTCTTTTTTGTATTTCAATAGTCCTACAGAATTTGGCAATATCTTTCTTTTGAACTTTATTTTATAAATTAAAAAAAATTTTTTTAATTTATTTTTTATTGAAGTATAGTTGATCTACAATATTGTGTTCATTTCTGCTGTACAGCAAAGTGATTCGGTTACATATATATATATATATATGTATATATACATCCTTTTTAATATTCTTTTCTATGATGGTTTATCACAGGATATTGAATATAGTTCCCTGTGCTATACAGTAGGACCTTGTTGTTTATCCATTTCTATATATAATAGTTTGCATCTGCTAAACCCAAACTCCCAATCCACCCCTCCCCTTTGCCCCCTCCCCTTTGGCAACCACAAGTCTGTTCTCGACGTCTGTGAATCTATTTCCGTTTCATAGATGAGTTTATTTGTGTCCTATTTTAGATTCCATGTACAAGGGATACGTGCCGTTTTTGAAGCTAGTTACTATTCCACCGTGATGTGTTTTCCTGTATTTTTATATTTAAAACAATCCTGATAGAGAAACTTGATGCTGAAACCTTGGGAGCCAAAGGTGAGGACTTAATCCCTCTGCTTTCACACCTGGAAAGGGGGGTTTATTCAACAAGGGAAGGCTCAGGATTGCTCCTCTCTGATTGCCCCCCGGAGACTGTTCTTTTGTGCTGTAGCTCCTGAGACTCCTGAGCGACACTGAAGCAGAATCCTCAGCGGCACACCTGAACCAGCTCCTCTGCCGACACTGCGTGGCGGCCCTGCACAGCCCACATGCTGCAAGGCTGGTATTTGTCAGCAGCCGGCTGCTTCACTTTCTACAACACTCAAGGAACAATTTCACAGCCATTACCACCGCCCTGCAATCACGACACTGTCTGGAAGCTAGGTATTAAGCTGGTTGCAAACTACAAAGCAATCCAGGCGAGGTGAAGACAGACACTTTGATAAATAAGGAGGGACAGCTTGTACATTTTAATCAGTTGACTAAAATCTCCATTCAGCTTCACTTTCATCACCTCAGTCCACTTGGTGTTTAGCAGATACGGGAGATTGTCTTTTCCAAAGATGACCCCCAAGAGCGTCTATCTCTGGTCCTACGTGCCCTTCCTACACTGGGAGCTTGTCTCTCTTTCCATGAAGGAGGAAGGCTTGCATGGAGGGTGAAAGAGATGCTATGAGACTGTGAATTAGGTCATAAAAGATCCATCAGCTTCCACGGTCTTCCCATGATGCTGAGCCCCCCCTGAGCAGTCTGAGACGGCCATGCTGTAGGGCAGTCCCACCGCTAATGAGGCCATGTGCCAGGGTCCTGGCTGACAAGCCCAGCTGAGGTCCAGGAAAGAGCAGACATCCAACATCAGGCATGTCTGCAGTGAGACTTCAGAGGATTCCCTCCATCAGTGGTCTTGTCTCACCTCTTTGAAGCCTTCCTGGTTGAAGCCTCAATCATCATGGAGCAGAGACAGTTACTGTGTACACAGCAGTCCCCAGCGCCTGACACACAGAATCCACGAACATAAGAAAACGATGGCTGTTACAGCATTAGGTTCGGGGTGCTTTGTTATGTAGCACAAGGAAATACAACAGCGTTCTGAGGCAAAACTGGAAAACCTTTGCCCGCCTGTCCTTGGTTTCCATTGGAGGCTAGGCTCTACTTGGGAAGGTGGGTCTCTCCCTCGGAAGTCATAAATGGCGGCCCATGGACTGAATTTAGCCTACAAGTCTCTTGTCTGACATCGTTTTATTCCATTTTGAAAATCTGAACCCGTTGTTCTAAAATTAAGACATTTCTGGGACTTCCCTGGGGGTCCAGTGGTAAAGAAGCCGCCTTCCAATGCAGGGGACGCGGGTTCGATCCCTGGTTGGGGAACTAAGATCTCACGTGCCGCGGGGCAGCTAAGCCCACGCGCCACAACTACTGAGCTTGCAGGCCTCAGCTAGAGAGCCCGTGTGCCACAACCAAAGAGAGAAAAACCCTCACGCCACAACTAGAGAGAAGTCCGCACGCCGCAAGGAAAGAACCCGCATGCCTCAGCGAAGATCCCGCATGCCGCAACTGAGACCTGATGCAGCCAAAAATAAATAAATAAGTCTTTTAAAAAATAAATAAATAAAATTAAGGCATTTCCTTTAAAAATCCACATCATTGGCTTGTCTTGAAACATAGTATTGATATAATAATACTTGATCTGCTGCCTTAAACACCAATCGGCTGAGACCACCACCTGTAAACAGTACACATGTTCTTCAGTTTTCCACGGTCTCCACCATCCCCTAGCCATCTCCAAACACAAACATCTTTCTTATACCCAACCAACCTGAATTAATCCACTCAATTTTATTACCTGCCCGTCCCCGGAAGGCAACTGAGTCTGGGAGCCCTGCTCTTGCCCTTGGGATGAATGAAGGGTCCGATGTTGCTTTTGCATCAGCAACTGTAGAGTCTAATAATTTAATCACAGTCCTGTGACATCAAACAACAAACGGAACTCAACATCCTCTGATATTCTGGTTGAGGTGACGAATATACTACTGGAAAGACAGAAGTAACATACATGGGCAGAAACAACAGTAAGTCCTCTTCTGACTGAGAAGTCCTTGTACAGAGATTGATGAGGCTTCTCTCCTGCTCTCAATTCCTTCCCATAAGATTGGAAAGGAATACGTCTGTTGAGGCCTGTGAGCCAATGAATAAACTGTGTTTGGAAAGAAACGTCACAAAGAAACGAGGAGGGTGAACCCATGTGTTACATGGACAACTTCCAGACAAACCATTCTCCCTATTCCTGATGGAGTTCCAGTCACTTGAATTATTCTCTCCTCTAGCCCTTCTGTGACTTAAAACATCCAGTCTTCCAAACAGTGTATTCTCCCCAGCTATTTTACCATCTCTCTCTATTTTGCTTTGTATTTTCTCCATCAAGACACCATTTTCTATCAGGAATGTGCATGAACTATGTACGAAGGGAAAGTTTACAAGATGTCACGTGCGGTTTTACATTTCCTTCTTGCCTTCATTGCTTGCATACATAATTGGGCTTAATACAGCCTTGAGGAATGTGCGGGGCAAAGGGAAAAACATTCACTTGCTTTCTGAGCTGTTCATCCTCGAATGTGAACACCTGCGGCCGACCATCCCCCCATCAATTGTCCACACTTCCATCCCCCCCATCACTTGTCCATGCATCAAAGTGGGAAGGAAAGGTATCTCTGTCTGGGCTACTACTTCTGCCAACACCTGACCTCTTGGCATCTGGATCTGCACTGGGCTGAAAGAGGTCCCTGAAACTCTGCTCCATCGGTCCATGCTCAGGCAAATGCCGACACATCCCTCATTACAACGGGGTGCCTCTCACATCTTCCTCTGGCAACAGACTGGGGCTTTATCTCTCCAAGGAGCTGAAGTGAGAAGTGCAGGTTTGTCTCTGTATTTGGTGAAAACTGGCTGGGAAGACCTCAGATGCTTCTTTCTATAGTAGGTTACCCTTCTTTTAAATCAGTGAATGGAAATAATATCACAATTTTACTTGGACGTTTTTTAACATCAGAGGGCCCAGTAACCTAGTCGCCTGCCTTGCACAGATCCTGGAAGTGCACTGCCCAAAAAGGTAGCCCATGGTCATGTGACTCTATTTAAATTTAAAATAGTAAAGATAAAATAAAATAAACTCAGCTCTTCAATGGCATCGCCAGAATTCGAGAACGACAGCCACATGCAGATAGAGGCTACTGTTAGATAGTACAGGTAGAGAACATACTCATCAACGTGGAAAATTTCATGGGATGGCGATGCCCTTGAGTAATTTCTACAAAACTAGGCGCGCCCAGGCACATTTTAAAGTCGACATTTAAAGCTTTCCCTCCTCAGCAACAAAGGGTGAAATTTCCAGCATATTGTAACGACTGACATTTTAAAATCAAACTGTTATATCATTCTCTTAAAAGCATTCGCTGGAATTGAAATATCATGGTGACTTGATATCTACCATTATTTGTTTTCAAAAGGTACACAGACAACCCCTTCTCTACCAGGCTTGAATTTTATATTTCTTCTCTTTTAGTTTGCATATCCATTTTATTTCTTTCAACAGAATTTTATTTTCATGTGTTCTATTTTTGCGGCAAAGTCTTTCATTGATCACTCTGTCATACTTCTCTGCAACAAATATGTGCATATAAATTCAAATTTATTTTTCCTGGTGTCCGGAAGTCTCTAAATGTGGTTTTTAAAATTCTAGATTGAGATAATAATTATTCAACATAAGACAGTGAAGGATTAGTGGAAATGCATTGATTAATAACAGGAATGGGGTTATATAGTCTGGAGAGTCTATCTTATGCTCGAGTAACAAACAACCCTGACTCTTACTGGTTTAAATGAACAGATTTATTTTTTGCTCCGATTTAACATTCTATGTGGATAGGCAGGAATTCAGACTGATGGCACTCGTACTGTGATGGCGACATCGCTGCACAGTGCTTTAGAATTTGCCAACCAAAGGAAGAGAGAGCACAAAATATCACCATGTGCTTTATACATGCTTCTGCATGGAAGTGATGTACATTTTGGCCAAAGCAAGTCACGCGACCGCAGTTTATTTCACGAGACCAGAGAAATGCAAGGCTCCTGTAGGGTCCCATCCGGATCGAAAAACTGAAGCAAGTCTAGAATGTTCCAAGTGGAAAGTACTAGGAAGCAGAAACTATTGGCAAGCTGGAAATGAGGGCTGGGAAGCTCCTTCCAATTATCTCCACCATCTGCTGCATGAAAATGGATGATTTCCAGCACTATCTCCCCAGCTGCTGGGAACCTCCACCACCTCTGAGAAGCCACAGGAGAACCATGCCTGTTCTTTTCTACTTTCCAAATCCTCATGCGTCTCCTTGGCAGACTCACCCAGAATGACGTGGGGAAAGGGCGTCTGGGGAGTGAAGGTGCAGGTTTCTGCCCCGAGATGCAGAGAAGGATATAGAAGGGGTATCAATTATGGTGAGTTGCTAAAAGTTGCTGTAGGTTCAGGAACCTTCTTCCCCAGTTGGGACATATCAGTGGATCACAGGGCGCATTTCCCGTATTTCAAGAATAAGACGGTCAACTTCGGTTACAATCCTGCATCTCCATGTCATAGGTGTGGTCCAACGCACTCTGTTACAGCGACATCACTCGGGGCTTTCAACTCCTTAGAGGAGAAAAACCACTTGTGATCCATCCTCAAAAGGGATGTTTTAAGATCTGACAATTCCATCAGGTTCCCCTCCTGCTTTGTTGAAAGCAAAGCATTAGAAATCATGTGGTTTCCAGAGGGATGTGTTATCTAGTCATCAGAGTAATCTGCTTTCTCAAAGGCACATGCACCAACATCACTAAACTGGCTACCGGTTGTCACCTCATACGCTTTTACCCCGTAGGGCAATCCATCATAGGGAGACCCTACGTAGGTGAAAAGAGCAAATACAAAGCTGACCACCTTGACGGGTACTTTCTTAGCAGATCAACTTTAGCAAAGAAGTAGAGAACTCAGAAAACAGATTCTCTTAAAACGACCTATGTCTATATACTCCTCGAATGGCTTGGTATGACCCCAGGCATACACATGCCCCAGTTTAAAGACCTTTACAATTTAACAATTCCTTCAAAATTCCCGAAGGGGAATAGAGCTCAGGTAGATGAATCACAGCACAACCCGCCAACACCCAACTGAACACACCAGCTATTTTTCTTCCAGCAGCTACAAAGACTCTGAGTTTTCTGCACATGTAATATTTTGTACATCTTGAGAGGTCACATGAGGTACTATCTTAGAGAATAGAGAGGAAATCTATTTTAATTTCATTCCTCTTCACCTAACATGCAGAGGTTAGGATTTAACCTTGAACGATTCTTCCTCCCTAAATCAGAAGTGTTTATTAATAGTCTTTCTACCTTGGGCTCAGTGTTGGAAGATACCCCGCAAAAGTCGACTAGACAGATTCTTTGATATTAAACCCACTTTAAAAGACTTCAATTTCTCTATAATATTTTTTGATGTAGAAAGAACAAGCCTACATTGCTTTCCGTCGTGTGAATCTAATCTAAATCCAAAAGATACAAGGGAAGTTTTCATATTGAAAATCTGCTGGTAAAATAAGAAAAGACATGGGCATGGCTTCAAGTAAGATGAGAAGTGTGAAGTGGAATGGGGTGTGGGTGGGAAATGAACACCTGTAGAGGCCAGAGAAAAGTATAAACATCAAAAGAAGGCATATTTTGGTTCAATGTGAAGAGTGCCAGAGCACTCAAAGCTAACTGAAGCTTAAGGAGGCAAACTCATGAAGTGCTGCAATCTGTAGATTTCCACGAATGGGCCCGATTATCCATCGGTGAGATCCAAGGTTTTTACAGTAAGTCCCCTACATATGAATAAGTTCCGTTCCGAGAGCACGTTCGTAAGTCCAATTTGTTCGTCGAGTCCAACAAAGTTAGCCTAGGTACCCAACTAACACAATCGGCTCTACAGTACTGTACTGTAATAGGTTTTTAATACTTTTCACACAAATAATACATAAAAAACAAACACAAAAAATAAAACATTTTAAACCTTACAGTACAGTATCTTGCAAAGTACAGAAGTACGGTACAACAGCTTGGCATACACGGGCTGGCATCGAGTGAACAGGCAAGAAATGAAGATACTGTACTCGGTACTCTACACGGTACTGTAAAGTACACAAAGAACACACACTCGTAGAGGACGCACGCAGGTGACAATGTACACCAGACACCTGAAATAACTTACGTGAGTAGACATGCGAACGCACGTTCGCATCTTTGAAAGTTCTCGACCTGAAGGTTCACGTGTAGGGGAGTTGCTGGATTTGATAAATTAAAAACATTTAATATGCATCATCTGTGTACCCGGCACTTGCTAATTGCTAGGGATACAGCAGCGCACAAAATATTCCCAGTTCATACTCTCACAGAGCTTATCACCTAAGTGGAAATGAATCAGTCATGTGATGCTGCAGTAACGAATAACACCTACGAAATAAACAATACAGGTTTATTTCTCATTTGTGCACCTGCTCACTCAGGGTCAACGACTTCCTCCCTCAGGGACGCCAAGAGAGGCTGTACCATCTGGAATGTCGCCAGACCTCCACTGGAGAAGAAAAGATGGAAATTTTTTCACACCAGTTTTTACTTGCATCCACCTCAGAGGAACTTACCACTTTCACTTATTTGTCCTTAGTCTGAGCAAATAATGTAGCATGCCTGACTTCACGGTGATGGGGAAATATAACCCACTCCTCTTCCTACAGAAGGTATTAGTGGATGGTAGCAATGGCCAATAAACGGAGACAGATGATAAGCGACTGACAGATCACGGTGAGCGTAAGGAAGAAGTCGTCTAAGACGCCATGGGAACGTAAACAGGGGATCTAATGGAGCTTGAGAGATTCAGAGAATGCCTCTCCAAGGGGATGATGCTTAATGTGGGATGGAAAGGAGCTAGTAGGATAAGAACCTAAAAATCCCGTCCCACTTAGAGAGTCAATGACCTGATCATTCTGATTCTAACCTGACTATACCTGTGCCTAATGCAGGATAAACACTCTGAACATCGCATCCAAACAGTGTCTGAGCACCTGCTATGTGAAGTTCTTTCCCGATGCCCTTGCATGAAAGCCTGGGTCCCTCTCTGTCTGTGTTGCTATTCACCAGGGACAGAAGGCAAGGCTAGTTTCTCCAGAGTTAATCTCATTTATGGGACTCTAGGCATGCAATCAGTGCTGTTCTTCATAGAAAAAGGCTCAGAGTTTCTTCATGTCACTCTAAGAGTTTCACTGATTGAAAATCCGCAGCAGACAAGAACCAGGAGTACCCGAGGTACCACAGGAGTTAGAATAAATTATGCAGAGCAGTCTAGCACAACATAAGCTATTTAGAGTTGCATAATATACCCGCAAACTCTTATCAAGGGCTGTGGTTTTCAACCCTAGGAGACAGAAACTAGTTACTATGCATCACCACGAAAGCAGATTAAAATAAATCAATTTGTTTATCTCTGGGTTCTGTGCCAAATTAACAGTTCAGAAAGAAGAGCGCTCTGTCCAGATAACAGGACAACCCTCATTCAAATCGAGATATTAAAAATATAAATCTCGGGAGGTTTCAGTGCTGAATTTAATTATCCAAAGGGCAGAAGACCAGCTTATGAATGGTTTGCACTGTAAGTTAGAGCTGGAATTCTTGGACACCATCCACTTGAATTAAAGGTAGGTAAAAATTTTCTGTATATGATAATTCCGATCATAAGTGGATTTCTCTCCAGAAACAGAAAGGCCACTTTATTTTGATGGCTTTTGTCTGTGTGTGTTGGCATATATACATACACACATTTCTTAAAAAATGTTTTACAGTGAAACACTGAAACTTTGGTAGAATACTCTATGTATGTAATACTCTACGTATTTATTTATACTCTACGTATTTATAAATTAATAAAATTTATGGAGGCCTTTGGCTTCAACTAACCAAGGATTTTCTCCAACTCCCAAGTTATCTGGCTCAAAAGTACATGCCTCTGAGTGTGGAAAATCTATTACAGCTGATTTCCACTGGACGGTCCACGCCCAGGTAATTCTTGGATTCCCAAATCATGTGTTTGACAAGTGACACTGAATTTGGCGATTTTTCCATAGTAGAATGTAATGGTTTGGGAGCATAATCTACTCTCAGTCAGGAAGCTAATGTTGCTTCAGGTCCAATTAGCCCACTTTAAAGAGTCATCCTTACTAGCAAGCAACACTACTTACAACTATAAATACCTAATTCATAGATCTAAAAGATAATATATGTTTAGGCTACCCCAGCAGCCTGGCACCACATTAAAGTCATGCCCATTATACGGGTGCTCCCTTTCTGCTCCAGCCTAGTCTTGAAGTACTTCAGTCCATCTGCTTCTCATGCCTGGTTATTGTCTTCACCTCTCAAAAAATTAGCTTTGTAATTTCTGTTTCTGGCCTTTTCTTGCATTCTTTTTTTCTAAATATTTTTTTTCGGCACGCGGGCCTCTCACTGCTGTGGCCTCTCCCGTTGCGGAGCACAGGCTCCGGACGCGCAGGCTCAGCGGCCATGGCTCACGGGTGCAGCCGCTCCGCGGCATGTGGGATCTTCCCGGACCGGGGCACGAACCCGCGTCCCCTGCATCGGCAGGCGGACTCTCAACCACTGCGCCATCAGGGAAGCCCAAGCAACACTACTTTTCATCAAATTAGTTAAGAAGTCATTCACAGACAGATAACCAGACAACAGAGAACAGATTAGAATAGAGACACTGTGAGTAGCCCTGGGTCCCCCAAACCTCCTGGAATCTCAGGGAGTAGTAGAAGTATCCCCATCTTAGCAGAAGGAAGACCCAGATTCCAGCTGAAGATCGGGCAATCACTAACTTTTTCTTGGACAAGGAGCCCGACAATCTCCCTGAACCTCAATTCTCAAGAATCAGCAGCCTGTGTGAGTACAAGACCTTGACCACTGCATCCTCGGCCATTCCCCAAATTATCCCCGCACTCCCATATGGGTGTTTAAGTGCCCATGCTCTTCCTTGGTCTAGGATGTACTAAGACCTCTTCCTCACCAGGATAAATCTCATGTTTCCTTTGTGACTCCGTTGATAGAAAGTCCTCTAGTGAAGTCATCCCTGATTTATCCTTCTTTGACCAAGTTAGATAAACCTCCCCTGTTCTCCAGCAGTACTTCTATTATGGCGTCTACCACCTTGCATGTAATCAACATGCAATCAATGTGTAATTTATCTTACTAAATAGCAAGCTCCTTTATCCGTGTACTTCTCATCAAGATCACCCTAGCCTCTGGCAGAGCCTTATGCATGATAGGTGCTCAATTAACAGGGTGACATCACATGGGTTATTTTAGGGGGTGCTTTCATTTACTGCAGATATAAAACTGGGATGCTAAAATTATATAACAGAAGATAACTGCGAGATATAACTCCCCCAAAGAACATTTAAACATACAGTATTTCTCTGTCCTCTCCATTCCTCCGTTCATCTCTATAAAACTTCCAAGACCTTGTTCAAGGGCCATGGTGACATAAATGTCCACTTTCCCAGAATGCACGCAGCTTTGGTTTGCCCTTTTATGTGTTTTTGGTCCTCAGCGCTTTGGTTCTGTATATACAGGTGCACCATAGATGCGGATATATATGGATGTTTTCCCCATCCTTCTTTCTTCCATTCCTCTCCTTACCCTTCTTGAGGGATAGAAGGACAACAACCCAGTTCTGCTAGAGAGACCCAGAACTGGTCAGCACAACAGAACAGTTAACCTATGTGAAAGCTTACGAGAGAGATGTTCATTTCTCCGGTAGGTATTTAGTTCTCTAAAATCTGAAGGACGTAAAGCCTCCTCCTATGCTGAACATCAAAGATCAAATAAAGCTGTCCTTTCAGGAAGAATTCCTGGGGACCCTGAGGGAAGAACAGACTGATTGGGAAAAGACATGAGATTGTCAGGGAGGAAAAACAGAAGGCTGACAGAGAATGAAACCCTTATCTGAATGTCCATCTGAGATGGAGTTTTGTATCCGGGGATAATATTCAAACGATTTTTAACAACTGGTACCTTACTAAAACCAGTCAGGACAGCCATGCATTCTTATTTAGCTGCCCCTGATCTGGGATGGCAGGGGCAGGGGGCGCTAAAAGGAAATGGTACCGAAGAAAGCATCAAACCCCTGGCTGAGCTGATAGAAGGTAAGTGTTTATTTCTGAAGACAGAGGCCAGCTACTTTTACACACTGACAGTATTTCAGGTAGACTGACAGAGTGAACAGACCAAGAGGAACATAATACAACAGCAAAAGGTGTTTCACAGGATTTTCACTTATTTCTCCCATAGAATCTGGTCTATGCAACAAATTTACTGATTATCTTGTCAACCTGCCTGATTTTTTTGATGAGAAGACAGACACAAGAAGTTGAATGATACACCCTTGGGACTTCCCTGGTGGTGCAGTGGTTGAGAATCCGCCTCCCAATGCAGGGGACATGGGTTCAAGCCCTGGTCCAGGAAGATCCCACATGCCACGGAGCAACTAAGCCCGTGCGCCACAACTACTGAGCCTGCACTCTAGAACCCGCGAGCCACAACTACTGAGCCCAAGTGCCACAACTACTGAGACTGCATGCTACAACTACTGAGCCCATGCGCCTAGAGCCCGTGCTCCGCAACAAGAGAAGCCACCGCAATGAGAAGCCCACGCACCACAATGAAGAGTAGCCCCCACTCGCTGCAACTAGAGAAAGCCCGCACGCAGCAACGAAGACTCAATGCAGCCAAAAATAAATAAATAATATAAATAATTTTTTTTTAAAAAAAGAAGTTGGGGCTTCCCTGGTGGCGCAGTGGTTGAGGGTCCGCCTGCCGATGCAGGGGACACGGGTTCGTGCCCCGGTCCGGGAAGATCCCGCGTGCCGCGGAGCGGCTGAGCCCGTGAGCCATGGCCGCTGAGCCTGCGTGTCCGGAGCCTGTGCTCCGCAACGGGAGGGGCCATAACAGTGAGAGGCCCGCATACCGCAAAAACCAAAAAAAAAAAAAAAGAAGTTGAATGACACACCCAAAGTACAAATCACTGACCAGTGGCAGCACTGGCCTTAGAATCTGCTTCTCCTTGACTTGTTGAATTTATTGAAAGAAAAGCAGGCATTTTTCTGATGGGTCATGTGACACAGTTGCAGTGCGGTCATAGGATCTGACGGGGTTGACAGACTAAAAGGAACTTGAAACAACAGCCCGGTGCCTTCTGGCGAGACAAGGCTTGAATCCTCTGGGCCAAGGTCGTCTTCTTCGCTCCCCAATAACTTTGAGGACAAAGGGCCTCACAACCTCCTTGGACAGCTGTCTGGAGCAACCACTTTTTTTTTTTTTTTTTTTTGCTGTACACGGGCCTCTCACTGCTGTGGCCTCTCCCGTTGCGGAGCACAGGCTCCGGACGCGCAGCCTCAGCGGCCATGGATCACGGGCCCAGCCGCTCTGCGGCACGTGGGATCTTCCCGGACCGGGGCACGAACCCGTGTCCCCTGCATCGGCAGGCGGACTCCCAACCACTGCGCCACCAGGGGAGCCCCTAGCATCTGCTATTTTGTCACCTTTCTTTAACTCTTCTTTCGTTAAAACAGTGCATTTTTGTTTCTCCAGAGAACATTTCCCTCACCCACCCCCCAGCCGTGCGGCTTGGGTGGAAATGAACCTTCTCTCTGTTGCAAGAGGGTCCTTGATGGCTTCTATCAGTGATTCTCCAAGTGTAGCCCGGGTACCCTCAGAGAATCCCCAAAACACTTTCAGGGATTCTGCAAAGTCAAAACTATTTTCATAATGAAACCGAAATGCTACCCACATTTTTTACTATGCTTTCATTTGCCCTCATAGTGCAAAAGCAACAGTGGATAAAAGTGCTGTCACCTTGGCACAAATCAAAACAATGAAATCAACCTATACTCCTAATAATGCTATTATTCATGGTAACACACTCAAGGTAAAAAAATGCCAATTTTACTAAAGGATGTCCTCCGTGGAACAGAAAAATGATTATTTTTTATTAAATGTGTCCTCGAATACATGTCTTTTTAATATTCTGTGTGAAAAATGTATGTATACATTTCTACTACATACTGAGTTCTTAGGGTTTTCTCGAGGAGACGTATGCATGTTATTCTCTGAGCTGTGAGCTGAGCTAGCTACTTTTTTTTTCATGGAAAATGAAAAAAAATAACTAACAAACCATGGGTATTCAGTTTGCGTATCTGACAAACAATAATGAACAAAGCAAGCCTACCACTTCAAGAAAAACATCTGACAGTACTTATTACCAATGATCCAAGTACAGCTTTCATGCAAAAGGTGAATTTTGGAAAACTAGTATCTGCCACTGTGATTTCCGAAAGGTTCTCACTGGGTACGGGCTCTTTCTGATGAGATTGCTACTGATGTTTAAAAGAAGAAGTGAATTTTTGATGCTTTGTAATAAATGGGCCACCGTATGAAAGTTGTACTTAACCAGTCAATCAGTATTTTCCAAACGACCAATGCATGATGTTATAAGTCATGTTTAGGTAAGGGAACCAGTAAAAAGTTTTAGTATCCACATTGCAACTAACCTTTAAGTTTTGGTGTAGTATTTAAAAAGATACACTCATACACACACACACACACACACACACACACACACACACACACACACACTGATCTCTTTTCCAACTACACCTACATGTGAGGCCAAAGTCTACCTATACGTCAATAAAAACAATGTTATCACCACAGATTGAATGCAGAAGCAGATATGAGAACCCAGCTCTCATCTGTTAAGCCAGACTAAAAACTCTGCAAAAATGGTAAAGAGTGCTACCTTTCTCATCAATTTTATTTCGGTTTGGAAAATAGAGCTGTATTTCATAAAAATGTATCCTCCCGTTGACATGCAGTGGCTTTACGGTTGTTTTTTATTTCTATTTATCTGTTTGATTTTTGGGGCTACGCCATGCAGCTTGCAGGATCTTAGTTCCCCAACCAGGGATTGAACCCGCACCCCCTGCAGTGGAAGAGCAGTCTTAACCACTGGGCTGCCAGGGAATTCCCAGCTGGTTTTTTTTTTTTTAAAAACAAACTCATAGGGCTTCCCTGGTCAACAGGGGGAGGGCCCCAAAAAAAAAAAAAAAAAAAAAAAAAAAAAAAAACAAACTCATAAATACACATTTTTTTCATTTCTGAGTTTTAAGTTCTAATGTGGTAATAAGTATTGATAGGTACAATCTAAATAGACAGACATTTTCTGGAGTCCTCAATAATTTTCAAGAGCGTGAAGAGAGCCGGAGACCAAAAAGTTTGAGAACTTTAGGCCAATTAGTGCATCCCAACGTCTGGCCATCGTAGGCGGCTTCAGGGATGGATCTGTGACCCGAATAGAACAAAAGTTAAGAAGATGTTCTCAGACCTCCAGAAGAGAAAAAATTAATTTTATCACCCACTAGGGCTTCCAGGAGGTGTCTGTTACGGGACCTTCAAGGGGAGAGCCGACAGCTGCTCCACACAGGATATGATGGGACAGCCAAGTCCGAAAGCAAAGGTCTTGGGGATATTGTTTGAAATGCTGAATTAAACCTTCCTAAAGGCACCTTGTACTTGGAATGTTCAGTTTCAAAAGTATATATTCCCTTTGCTGTTAAGTCAGTTTGAGTGTTTTCTGTCACTTGCCACCAGAAACCTAACTTATACAATTGTCCCGGATGATAGCCTTATCACCCGACAGTCAATAATTCATGGCACTGACACATCAAAATTCCCTTCCGCTAGAATCTGAGGAGAGTCTTATAACCTGGAAAGCAGACATATCCCCAGAGGACTCATGAATCATTATTTTATGACATAATTTTCCCTAGGATTGTTTCTTAGACATTAACTTTGATCATCTTGACACCATTATAGCTGAATGTATCTGTTGTATTTTAAAATCTCAAATCAAATTGTTCTCCTCCCTGAGAAGTCCCCCTGCACATCTGCAGAAGGGCAGGTCATTTCCTAAAAAATTTGTTTCTAAAAAAAAAAATCTTCAAACACATGAAACTAACATAACATTGTAAATTAACTAGTCTTCAATTTAAAAAACCCCACAGATTAAACTAATTAAAAAAGAACAGTGTTTGAAAAGATATGTGACTACCACACAGTAAAAAGAATACAGAAAATTACACCGGTTGGTAATTGTGTGATGGCACCTTTTTCTCTACCAAAATATTTCCTTTAATCTTCTTTTCTAAATGTTCATTCCAACTTTTCAGAAGTTTACTAAACTTTATATTGAACAAAGGAAAAAAAAAGTCTAAGGAAATCAGAGGCTGAAACAGAACTGGAGGTAAACCTGGACATCTGGGGACAGTTTCAGTACACAGGTACAAAAAATAGATAATGGTTTTTAGATCAGCATTATAGTAATAAGATGTTTGCCACCGGCCACAGCAATTATGCAAACGTCACCATCTTCTGGATTTGATCAGTGATTTCAATGCCTGCTAATACCCTACTGTGTGCTCATTACTATAGGAAGTGCCCGGTGACAGAGAGGTGAATGAGAATAAAAGCATTTCTCCTCTATATGACACTGCAGAGTGAAAATATTTCAGTATTCAAAATTATAAATACAGGTTTATTTGACTTTTCAAAACTACATTTGTAAAAGGTGTAAGTGCAAAATGAAAGTATTGCTCAAGGTTATACAACATGCCAATTTCCAGAACACCCATCAAAGCTGATCCTCCGGGCTTTGCAAAGGAACCCGGATGAAGTAAGAGCTTCATCTCACCAAGCTCCCCTGTGAGGTGACTGCCTGCTGGAAACTAACACCTGGGACCAAAACTCAAGGTGAATTATCACCCAGTTGCTGCTACCATATTGGGAAGAGGGAGCTTTTTACTTTCACTCTTGGGTTTTTGTGGGAGGTGGATGGAAACTTACTCTGATCGTTTTTAATTAAAGCGGACATAGCTCATCAGCTCAAAATCCCTGTAAAGCAATTGGTGTGTGATTTTTCCTGGACGGCAAAGAAAGCCAGCTGTTTCTTCACCTCTAAAGAAAGGGGCTCTTACTTAGTTAAAAAGAATGAAATAATGCCGTTTGCAGGACCATGGATGGACCTGGAGATTATCAGACTAGGTGAATTAAGTCAGACAGAGAAAGACAGATATCATATGATATCGCTTTATGCAGAATCTTAAAAAAAATGATACAAACGAACTTGTTTACAAAACAGAAACAGACTCAGAGACTTAGAGAATGGACTTATGGTTACTGAGGGAAAGAGAGGGGGAGGGATAGATTGGGAGTTTGGGATTGACATATACACGCTGCTATATTGGGGGAGGGATAGATTGGGAGTTTGGGATTGACATATACACGCTGCTATATTTAAAATAGATAACCAACTAGGACCTACTGTAGCACAGGGAACTCTGCTTGACACTCTGTAATAACCTAAATGGGAAAATAATTTGAAAAAGAATAGATACACATACATGTATAACTGAATCACTTTGCTGTACACCTGAAACTAACGCAATGTGGTTAATCAACTCTACTCCTATATAAATGATAAAATTTACAAAACAATAAAAAGATTAAAATGAAAAAAAATAAAGGAAGGGGCTCTTAGTAGAGGAGCAGGGTGACAGAATAGATTTTTAACTATTTTTCTGGTGGCTAAATAAGGCCACCCAGAAATGACTTAGTAGAGACAATGGTGGGATCAAAAGACCAAACAAACAGTGGGACATCAGTTAGGATGCGTTGGCCTAATATAACAAAAGACCATCTATAAGCTGCTTGAATAAATAAGGAGTTTATCATCTTACAAACCATTAAATCCAGAGGCAGAACAGTATCAGGGCTGGTTAATTTCGCAGCCCAGTGAAGACTCTTCTTTGCTGCCATCTAAGCCTGTGGGCTTCCTCTCCCCATGATTGCAAGACGGCTATGGTACCTCCAAGCTTCTCAAGGGGGTGCAACGACATCAGTCTTAATTTAGTTTTATCTAGACTTATACTCTGAGGCAGGACTCAAGGGCAAGGAGGTTATCTGAGAAGCGATTCCAAGAATCACCAGCAAAGACTAGAAGAAGACTTGGAAGGAAAGGCAAGAAGTCACAGATTCATTACGAAGCCAGTTGCCACTACAGCTAACTTCCGCTTAATCCTGCTGGAAACTCTGATAGACAGCATGAAATACACAGCCCAGCATATATGCAACCGCCCTAGATATTGGATGAGGGCTGCTCCTGGGGTTGCTAATCCCATGGCAGTCGTCCCCAGAGGGATGGGCAAAGTGAGCACCAAAAGCAGTCCCCAGAAGAAGTGAGGATCCTGGATGTTCATAATGGATGGGAATGTACCAAAGTGACAGGAGCAAGGAGATATGGTCCAGGCACCAACAGCACCTGTTAAAACATCCATCAAACAAGAAGGGGGCTCCCTCCCATATGCTTTACAGTTGGTGTTATTACTGCTTATAGCAGTGATACCGGGAAAGGGAAAATCGTTTCTCCAAAGTCCCTTGGGTCACATGCCCGCAACTGAACCAATCATCGACACGGATATCCAGACCCCTGAGGCTGGCCTGGTAAACCATGACGGACTCTCTGGGGCTGGAAGGGGGTCTTATTCCTCCAGCCCAGGAAACACAGAGGATGAACACAGAAATGACCTGGGCTCCGCAGTCACCAAGGAGGAAGGGCGGAGGGGCTGGTGGAGGAAAGCACTCCTGTCTGCGGGAATTAGCCTAGGTTAGAGAGAATTCCATTTATTTAAATGTAACTGGAAGAGAGGGCCTCTTCTTCTCTGTCCCCAGATGGATACTGCTGAACAGAAATTTCATCCTTACTGCAGGGGGGCTAAAAATCCCTGTGAATGCTACAAGTTACTTGCAGATTACTCTCCACTCTCCATTCAAATATTAATTTAAAATTTAAAATGTGTGCAGGGAATGGAGGTGGGGGGCACATATAACTTAGCAGTGGTTTGTAGAAGAACTCAGTGGTCATTTTGAAGCGTGGGCATTCACAAAGCTTATCTCTGTAAATCTAGGGAGTGACCATTTGAAAGTAAACTGATCCCATTCTTACTCCGACATTCCAGATGGAAAGGGAGGAACAGTACCCACTACCTGAGAGAATGGAGGAAAAGGCAAAAAGGAGAAACTTGAGAAAACACGTCATCCTTCATTATAGATTTTAAACGGTGCAAATCAAGAGAATGAATGCCTGCTCTTGGGAGATGAAGATAACAGTCAGTCAAGAAATACAACAGCTAGGGCTTCCCTGGTGGCGCAGTGGTTGAGAGTCCACCTGCCGATGCAGGGGACACGGGTTCGTGCCCCGGTCCGGGAAGATCCCACGTGCCGCGGAGCGGCTGGGCCCGTGAGCCATGGCCGCTGAGCCTGCGCGTCCGGAGCCTGTGCTCCGCAGCGGGAGAGGCCACAACAGTGAGAGGCCCGTGCACCGCAAAAAAAAAAAAGAAAAGAAAAAAAGAAAAGAAATACAACAGCTAAAAGCAATAAGGGGTCTCTGGGAATTACACTGATGGGGATTGTTGAAACGACTTTCCGCCCCAAGAACGAGCCACTGCAGCCCCGGGTGCCATGTCAGCAAACCAAAACTCATGCAACTTTCACATCCCTATAAATGCTCCGTTTATCCAGAAACACAGTATATCCAGACAGCCAATCCGAAAACGCCAAGCCAACTCTGGGCCTTCTCACCCCAAACAAGGTTGAGGCTGTGGCCCCAGAAACTGATATTTTCTATTCCTCTCTGCCTTTCTCTTTAGCCTTTATCCTATAAGAGCTTCCTGGCTTCTGCCCCGTTTTGCAATCCTCTGAAAGGAGGCTGCCAGCTTCATGAAGCGTTAGGTTGCTTGCATCACCTCAATGCAAACGAGCGTTAGTTTGCCTGCATCGCCCTCTTTAATCATTAAACAGGGGATACGAGGAAGAGGTAGAAGAAGGGACACACCCTAGACCTGCTCCCTCAGGCTGCACAGAACCTAGAACACTGAACTCTTCTCTGCGGGAGATGGTGCTAGCCACGGACCACAAGTGGCTTCACTGCTCCTCCCAGGGAAGACACACTTACATCCCAGAGTATAACCCACACTGACTGACTCAGACACGGGGACACACTTACATTTGTCATGAACTTGAATTATGTAAATTCAGAACAGCTCAATATAAAACACGTAAAAAAAGCCTTGCTGTATGCACACCATTTGAAATAGCACTGAAGTGACTTGACATTACGCTTACATGTGTAATGAGCAGACAGGAATAAAGACCACTGCCCTGAGCAAACAGGCGGAGTGTCGCAGACAGTGTCTGCAGACCAGAACGGGACGGTGGGTAGCTATGGGGAGACAGGCGCGGATTGAGGGCAGAGGCGTCTGCTTATGAACCGGAGGTACACCCACGGCAAGACTTGCATTTCGAAACAATCAGTCCTTACATACTGTTACTTGGATTCTGGGGAAAGCCAGTTTAGTGCTGTTGAAGTCTTTTCTTTCTTTAATTGAAGTATAGATGACTTACAGTGTTGTGTTAATTTTTTCTGCTGTACAGCAAAGTGATTCACTTATACATATACACGTTCATTGTGTGTGAATATATATAAATATATATACACCATCTTTTTTTATGTCCTTTTCCATTATGGTTCATCATGGGTTATTGAATGTAGTTCCCCGTGCTCTGTAGTAGGACCTTGTTGTTTATCCATTCTATATATAACAGCTTACATCTGCTAACCCTAACTTTTCTCTTTTAAATTAGTCTGATGGCCACAAAAGAGCAAAGCAGCTTTGTGCGGGGGTCTTGGGATGACTGAATACCCAGGGTGGTGGCCCTGGAGACCCCATGCCTATAAGGGGTGGCCAGTTCTTATAAGGGGATGATGCTTCGGCCAGGACAAGATTCATTGCCATGAGGAATGGTCCACAGCATGGCTGGAGATGATAAAAGGAAAGAGCAGAGGGCACTGAGGTGGGCAATTCTAGAGAGACCTGAGCCCAAAGCTTCTGCTTTCCCATATGGACCAGAAGAGCCGAGAAAAGGGTGGGGGATGATATTTTCACCGCTCCAGTAACATTTATCAAGTACCCAATAGCTTCAACTTCTGCAGTCTCTGCCATGTGGAATTCAGAAGATGTCAGGTTAAGCAACATTATGTTTAATTCTCACAAGGACTCAGCCTAGTAATTATTACCTCCGTCTGTATCTCAGGAAGTTGGGACATCTGAGGTTCAATGACTAGCCCAGGCTAACTCCGTCAGTAAGTAGAAGAGGTGGCATTTCCCTGTAGGTCTCTCTGACACCGATGTCTAAAGTTCACACTCTCCACCTAGGCTTTAAAAAATAAAACTACGGATCATGACAATTTGGAGGGTTTTCCTTGTTCACATATTCACAGTAGCTTTACTTCTAATAGCCCCAAATGGAAACAGCCCAGGTATTTACCAAGAGGAAAATGGATGAACAGTTGATGGCATTTTCAAACAAAGAAAAATTACTTAGCAATAAAGGTACTGATACATACAACTACATGGATGAATCCCAAAATATTATTTTGAGCGAAGGACGCATGCATTACACAAGAGTATGTGTATGATTCTATTTATAAGAAACTCTAGACAAGGCAAATGCGATCTGTGAGGGAAAACAAAATAGAATCAGGATTGCATCTGGTGGGGGAGAGATGGGACTGACCAGGAAGGGGCATGAGGGAAATCTGTGGGGTGATGGTAATGATCTCTATCTTGAGAAGGTGATACCTTGGTTGGTATTCATCAACTAGTACATTTCGAGTGAATCATTTATTGGAACTCATCAACTACTGCATTTCATCGTATGTCAACTTTATAGTAGGAAGAACAATAAACACATATTGAACTCTAGTTAATGACATGCATGCGGAAGTATTTAGGTGAAGTGTATGGATGCTTGCTAATTATTTTGAAATGCATCAAAAATAAGGTGGATCGATAAATGCAAAGAAAGATGCATTGATAAATGTACGATACAGCAGACATGATTAAAATGTTATTTGTAGAATCTAGATGATCGGCATGGGTGTTAACTGTAAAATGTGATTAGCATGACTGCATGTTTAAAATTTTTTATAATAAAATGTTGGGGAAGTATGTATGCCTGAACTCCATCCATTTTGAATCAGGATCTTTGGGGATATTAAAACCCAAAAACTTTACAAAACTTTAACAAAAGTCCAAGCTATTACACACACTGGAATTTGTATTTGTTCTCCTAGGGAATGGATGATGTTACATGAGCAGGAATGGCAGCTGTATGCAGAGCAAAACACATTACAAACTACGCTGACGCCCATTCACTTGTCTGACAGTGCGGGGGTGGGGGGAGATGTTATGGACGCCCTTTGGAGAGGAGGAAAGTGATGTGTCCAAGCTCACACAGCAACTCAGCATCCGAGTTATAACGCACATCTAGGAATTGAGTTCACGGCTCTTTCCCGTATTTGGGAATCTAAGGTATGCTGTATCCTTCAGGGTTCTCAGATATCAAATGACAGATGATGGGATACGAAATGAAGTAAATGAGAAACACCTCCAACTAAGGAAGCAGCAAGGTCAAAAGGATAGAAGCTACGAAGAAGCTTGATGCCAGAGAAGAGGAGATGCAGATGCCAACCATTCCACCATGGAGATGGCTCCACGTAGAGATGGAACCAGAGGGACAGTGCAGCCAAAAGTCTATAGGAGGGCAGATCATTTCCTCATCACGTCTGCCAGGAGGTACGTATCAAGTCTAAGGAGATCTTTCTGCCACCCAGAGTGTGTAAGGAAGTTTTTCCGAAGAACTGGCCATTGAAATGGAAATCCTCAGTTTCCCGGGCGATTTTCATCACATGAGCCCTGCATTACTATGGCTTCCCAGCTGCAGTTTGTTGAAATTATTCAATGCTCTTTGTTTACATGCAGGTGTTAGAAATCTCTCCAAAAATTAGTGAGTAAATAATTCTTTATGGTCAAAAGTGAAATGATTACAGGAGTTGGTTGGTAATATAAATGGGCTGGGCGTCAAACAGGAAATAGGAAGTGATGGCACCAGTCAGAATGGCCATCATCAAAAAGTCTACAAACAATAAATGCTGGAGAGGGTGTGGAGAAAAGGGAACCCTCTTGCACTGTTGGTGGGAATGTAAATTGATACAGCCACTATGGACAACAGTATAGAGGTTCCTTAAAAAACTAAAAATAGAACTACCATATGACCCAGCAATCCCACTACTGGGCATATACCCTGAGAAAACCATAATTCAAAAAGAGTCATGTACCACAATGTTCACTGCAGCTCTATTTACAATAGCCAGGACCTGGAAGCAACCTAAGTGTCCATCGACAGATAAATGGATAAAGAAGATGTGGTACATATATACAATGGAATATTACTCAGCCATAAAAGAAACAAAATTAAGTTATTTGTAGTGAGGTGGATGGACCTAGAGTCTGTCATACAGAGTAAGGTAGGTCAGAAAGAGAAAAACAAATACCTTATGCTAACACATATATATGGAATCTGAATTTTTTTTAAAATGGTTCTTAAGAACCTAGGGGCAGGACAGGAATAAAGACGCAGACATAGAGAATGGACTTGAGAACATGGGGAGGGGGAAGCGTAAGCTGGGACGAAGTGACAGAGTAGCATTGACATATATACACTATGAAATATAAAATAGACAGCTAGTGGGAAGCAGCCGCATAGCACAGGGAGATCAGCTCGGTGCTCTGTGACCACCTAGAGGGGTGGGATAGGGAGGGTGGGAGGGAGACACAAGAGGGAGGGGATATGGGGATATATGTATACGTATAGCTGATTCACTTGGTTATACAGCAGAAACTAACACGCCATTGTAAAGCAATTATATCCCAATAACGATGTCAAAAAAAAAAAGACAAATAAAAGGAATGGAAGAAAATACATCTGAGTTACCATACATGGAGCTGCCAGAGTGGTTGGACGAATGATGAATTGTGTTTTCTTTACCCTATTTTTATTGTTTTAATGATCAGCTATAGTCTTATAAAGACAAATGATATTTAATTTTAAATACGTTTAATAATGATGTCTCCAGAATCACATCCAAAAGGGAAAACAGAAAAATCACTTGTCATCAGTATTCGTGGGAACATTATCAGAATGACCCTCTTCAACTGTGCCCTACGATGTTGGATTAAAACAGGAAACTTCCTTGCAGCAGTGCAAATGGTTTAAAAGAACTCACTCTTTTTTATTTTTTTTTAGACAAGGGGGACATCCCTGCCAGAAGTTCTTTTTTGTTTTCCTGATAAATTTATTTATTTTTAATTTTTAATTGAAGTATGGTTGATTTACAATGTGTGTTAGTTTCTGGTGTACAGCAAAGTGATTCAGTTGTGTATAAATATACATATGTATACATATATACATATACACATATATACATATATATATACACACACACATTTTTTTTCATATCCTTTTCCATTATGGTTTATTACAGGATATTGAATATAGTTCCTGGTGCTATATAGTAAATCCTTGTTGGTTATCTATTTTATATATAGCAGTGTGTATGTGTTAATCCCAAACTCCTAATTTATCCCTCCCCCTCCCTTTCCCCTTTGGTAACCATAAATTTGTTTTCTACCTCCGTGAGTCTGTTTCTGTTTCGTAGATATATTGATTTGTATCGTACTTTAGATTCCACATATAAGCGATATCATATGGTATTTGTCTTTCTCTGTCTGCCTTACTTCACTTAGTATGATCATCTCTGGGTCCGTCCATGTTGCTGCGAATGGCATTATTTCATTCTTTTTTAACGGCTGAGTAATATTCCATTGTATATATGTACCCCATCTTCTTTATCCATTCATCTGTGGATGGATACTTAGGCTGTTTCCATGTCCTGGCTCTTGTGAATAGTGCTGCTATGAACCTTGGGGTGCATTTTCATTTTGAATTAAAGTTTTCTCCAGAAGTTCTTTATCTTTGGGGAGGGTTGGGGAGGAATTGGTAACTGGCTACAGATACAAGAACAAATGCTCCAAATATATAGATAAATATCTATGTCCAGCTGACCTTGTTGCTCTTTTCTACTGCAAGTCTAGATCCCCACACAGATTTTGACGATTAACTAGCACCGCAGGGGAAGAATACTGAAACAGGTAATACACATTCTTGAGGACAGCCCCTTGATTTCCACTCGGTTCTTCTGGGCCGGTGAAGGAGGCTGACCTTCACGGCTGGTTTGGTAAATTGACTGCACAGTCCCTCAGTGAGCAGAGAATGACCACATCTCAACATAAAAACATTTATTTCAATCTCCCCAATAGGACTGTCCATCAGGCAGTGAACCTTCTGTTGCAAGACTGGTGTGATCAGACGGACTTCACTGCCTGGATCATTCCTCAGATGTTTAGAGCACTTTTCTCTCTTTTCTGAATTTCACCGTTTTTCATCATTTCCTCCTAAGACTATGTTAAACGATTCCCCCTTCTGCCTTACATTATGTTCCCTTTCAGTTACCACTAAGGATACATATTTAGTGGGTTTCATCTTCCTTCATAAATCCATTTCTTCAGTATCTTGGTTCACGTGTTGTTCTTTTTATGTTTATTTTTTTCCCCTCCTACAAACCCTTCCCGATTTGTGTGCATGTCTCTGATACTAAGGTGTCTGCAATGAAATGCATTTTTCCAGGTCTCATCTCATTTGTGAGTCTGAGATGAGCAAGCCCTTCCCATAGCTCTCTGCCACAGCTCCCGAGACACCAAGAAAAGCCAGACCAGGGTGGTCCCTTTCCTGACACAGTCACCGCTGAAACAGATCTTTTCAGCACACGGCCACCCCAAAGTCTCTCTTAAAACAGGTGAGGCCCCTGTTCCCACCAATTACCCGTTTTTCATATCACAAGTTCAATTTAAGGTGCAAATTCTTCCAAATGTCACTTAACTTTTTGCCTCTCTTTCTCATCATGCCCAAAGAAGAGAACAAAGAATTTCACTACCTTTCCTCCTGGCTGGTCATGTGGAAGAGAGATGGGGGTTGTATCACCTAGGGTAAAGTTGCGGCGGCTGTAGCAGAGACCAAAAGTAACAGTGCCTTCAATAAAATAGCAGTTCCTTTTTTATTTTTTCTATTTTTTAATTGAAGTATAGTTGATTTACAATGTTGTGCTAGTTTCAGGTGTACAGCAAAGTGATTCAGTTATATATTTTTTAAGATTCTCTTCTCCTATAGCTTATTGCAAAATATTGAGTATAGTTCCATGTGCTATACAGTAGGTCCTTGATTTTTATCTATTTTATATATAGTGGTATGTATATGTTACTCCCAAATTCTTAATTTATCCCTCCCCCCCACCTTTCCCCTTTTGTCTTCTATGTCGGTGAGTCTGTTTCTGTTTTGTAAAGAAGTTTATCTGTATCATTTTTTTAGATTCCACATATAAGTGATATCATGTGATATTTGTCTTTCTCTGTCTGACTTATTTCACTTAGTGTGATCATCTCTAGGTCCGTCCATGTTGCTGCAAATGGCATGATTTCATTCTTTTTTATGGCTGAGTAGTATTCCATTGTATATATGTACCACTTCTTTATCCGCTCATCTGTTGATGGACATTTAAGTTGCTTCCATGTCTCGGCTAATAGCAGCTTATTTATTACACCGTGTGAGCAGCCCAGGGCTCATGTGGTGGTTCAGTGGTGACGGGGTTGGAGCTCCTTCCGGCTTCGCTCTCCATACTGTCCTGTCCAGGAAGGCTCCCTTCCACATCCTCCTTCTAACCGGCATGGAGGAGGGAGGGAGACTTGAGGGCCTGCCGCCTTTCTATGGCACAAGTTGAAAACTATACCTGTGGTCTTCATCACATGGCATATGGCGTCACCCAGCGCAAAGGGAAGTTTAAATGTCCCGTCTTTATCATCAAGTGACCAGAAGAAGTTGTGGTTGTGTTATAATGAGGAGGAAAAGAAGGAAAGAAAAAACAATGTTAAGGACAACCAAGAATTCCAAGCATCCGCAAGAGGGATGAAGGTGGAAAACCTTCAGATCAAAGGGAAGGGAGGAAGAGGTAAATGAACTCTGAAGAGCAGAAGAAAACCCTGGAATGAAGTTGAGGAAAAGGAGAGACATTGTGATCAGAGAATGACCACATCTCAACATAAAAACATTTATTTCAATCTCCCCAATAGGACTGTCCATCAGGCAGTGAACCTTCTGTTGCAAGACTGGTGTGATCAGACGGACTTCACTGCCTGGATCATTCCTCAGATGTTTAGAGCACTTTTCTCTCTTTTCTGAATTTCACCGTTTTTCATCATTTCCTCCTAAGACTATGTTAAACGATTCCCCCTTCTGCCTTACATTATGTTCCCTTTCAGTTACCACTAAGGATACATATTTAGTGGGTTTCATCTTCCTTCATAAATCCATTTCTTCAGTATCTTGGTTCACGTGTTGTTCTTTTTATGTTTATTTTTTTCCCCTCCTACAAACCCTTCCCGATTTGTGTGCATGTCTCTGATACTAAGGTGTCTGCAATGAAATGCATTTTTCCAGGTCTCATCTCATTTGTGAGTCTGAGATGAGCAAGCCCTTCCCATAGCTCTCTGCCACAGCTCCCGAGACACCAAGAAAAGCCAGACCAGGGTGGTCCCTTTCCTGACACAGTCACCGCTGAAACAGATCTTTTCAGCACACGGCCACCCCAAAGTCTCTCTTAAAACAGGTGAGGCCCCTGTTCCCACCAATTACCCGTTTTTCATATCACAAGTTCAATTTAAGGTGCAAATTCTTCCAAATGTCACTTAACTTTTTGCCTCTCTTTCTCATCATGCCCAAAGAAGAGAACAAAGAATTTCACTACCTTTCCTCCTGGCTGGTCATGTGGAAGAGAGATGGGGGTTGTATCACCTAGGGTAAAGTTGCGGCGGCTGTAGCAGAGACCAAAAGTAACAGTGCCTTCAATAAAATAGCAGTTCCTTTTTTATTTTTTCTATTTTTTAATTGAAGTATAGTTGATTTACAATGTTGTGCTAGTTTCAGGTGTACAGCAAAGTGATTCAGTTATATATTTTTTAAGATTCTCTTCTCCTATAGCTTATTGCAAAATATTGAGTATAGTTCCATGTGCTATACAGTAGGTCCTTGATTTTTATCTATTTTATATATAGTGGTATGTATATGTTACTCCCAAATTCTTAATTTATCCCTCCCCCCCACCTTTCCCCTTTTGTCTTCTATGTCGGTGAGTCTGTTTCTGTTTTGTAAAGAAGTTTATCTGTATCATTTTTTTAGATTCCACATATAAGTGATATCATGTGATATTTGTCTTTCTCTGTCTGACTTATTTCACTTAGTGTGATCATCTCTAGGTCCGTCCATGTTGCTGCAAATGGCATGATTTCATTCTTTTTTATGGCTGAGTAGTATTCCATTGTATATATGTACCACTTCTTTATCCGCTCATCTGTTGATGGACATTTAAGTTGCTTCCATGTCTCGGCTAATAGCAGCTTATTTATTACACCGTGTGAGCAGCCCAGGGCTCATGTGGTGGTTCAGTGGTGACGGGGTTGGAGCTCCTTCCGGCTTCGCTCTCCATACTGTCCTGTCCAGGAAGGCTCCCTTCCACATCCTCCTTCTAACCGGCATGGAGGAGGGAGGGAGACTTGAGGGCCTGCCGCCTTTCTATGGCACAAGTTGAAAACTATACCTGTGGTCTTCATCACATGGCATATGGCGTCACCCAGCGCAAAGGGAAGTTTAAATGTCCCGTCTTTATCATCAAGTGACCAGAAGAAGTTGTGGTTGTGTTATAATGAGGAGGAAAAGAAGGAAAGAAAAAACAATGTTAAGGACAACCAAGAATTCCAAGCATCCGCAAGAGGGATGAAGGTGGAAAACCTTCAGATCAAAGGGAAGGGAGGAAGAGGTAAATGAACTCTGAAGAGCAGAAGAAAACCCTGGAATGAAGTTGAGGAAAAGGAGAGACATTGTGAACGTCCTGGCAAAGGAGATGCTCTCCCTGGCTTTCTACAAGTTCCTGATTCATCCGTGAATGACAACATCACTTACCCATTACAGGTGTCTTCCCTCTGAGGATGGCTGTGGGGAGAAAGCGCTACAGCATGCAGCCTCCAGGTTACAAAACGTTGTCATGTTTCCGTATCAACTAGAATATCATAATGTTTCAATATCAACTAGAATAGCACACTCTGGAAGAGGCTTAAACAGAAATGAACACATAGGGTGCTCTGTAGTGTTACGACACATGCCACTCTCTCTTTTTGAAAGCATCATTCACAACAAATAGAATTAATTCCACCATTCAATCAACATTTAGAATGAGACTGGTTTTTGGTTTGGGGTTTCTGTTTTCAGAACTATGATGGGGCCATAAAGATATTTATCAACTGTCTGCTATGAGACAGTCCCTGAAGGTAGAGTGCTAGATGATTTTTTTGAAAGTCCTGCCCTCAAAGAAACTTTTTTCAAGGGGCAAGCGCTGTTAGCCAAATAAATTTGTGCAGAATTCATTCCTACAGGAATGAGAAAACAGGAAACATGGAGGGTTTTGAGCTCAAGAGTGAATGATGTGATGCATATTTTGAATGGATCATTTTGGTTGCTTAAGAGTTAATTGGAAAGATGAATGAAAAAATCATCTTTCCATAAGAAATTCGAGATGGATCCAGCCTGACAGTGAAATTCAGCACCAACAACAAAACTAGTCCTGAGTGAGTAACCTAGAGAATTTGCACTGATCAAGTTGAATATGGACCTAACATTTGAAAAAAAAAACAAAAATGGCTTTCATTGCTCTAAATCACATTATTTGTTCTAGTTTCCATTGTAAAAAGTAGCATATTTCCCTGAATCTAAGACACCACCTATTTGCAAGACATGTGATTTGTTCATGTATGACTAGGAAGGCAAAAACACTGCTGAATCTAATTGTAAGACATCACCGGGTATAACACCCATCTGATTTCAGGAGTGAGAAAAGAGAGTGACTTGGAATTGGTAAAAAATGGTGAAATGTCCTGCTTTCCTGTCACAGAAGGTCTTCTGTCCCCCGGTTTTACTAATCAGCTTTCTAGATGGAACAATAGGTCGTGAGAAAAACTAAAAGGCAACCCCAAATTACAGACTGTTGAAAGACTACTCCTGCCTATCCTAAGTACTATGACATTAGCTATGCTTTGAAATCTCCCTTTTCACAGGATAATCCAGTAGTCCTATAGAATTTGGCAATACCTTTCCTTTGGCCCACATTTTTTTTTAAGCTTGTAAGAAAATTTTTTAATTAATTTATTTTATTTTATTTTTGGCTACATTGGGTCTTCTTTGCTGTGCACGGGCTTTCTCTAGTTGCAGCGAGCGGGGGCTACTCTTCGTTGCAGTGCGCGGGCTTCTCATTGCGGTGGCTCCTCTTGTTGCGGAGCACGGGCTCTAGGCACATGGGCTCAGTAGTTGTGGCACGTGGGCTCAGTAGTCGTGGCTCGCGGGCTCTAGAGCGCAGGCTCAGTGCTTGTGGCGCATGGGCTTAGTTGCTCCGCGGCATGTGGGATCTTTCTGGACCAGGGCTCGAACCCGTGTCCCCTGCATTGGCAGGTGAATTCTTAACCACTGCCCCACCAGGGAAGCCTCTATGAAATATTTTTTAATTTATTTTTTATTGAAGTATAATTGATTTACAATGTCGCATTCATTTCTGCCATACAGCAAAGTGAGTGAGTTATACATATATATATATATATATATATATATATACACATTCTTTTTTATATTCTTTTTCATTGTGGTTTATCATAGGATATTGAGTATATTTCCCGGTGCTATACAGTAGGACCTTGCTGTTTATCCATTCTATACGTAATAGTTTGTATCTACTAACCCCAAACTCTCAGTTCATCCCTCCCCCACTCCCCTCCCCCTTGGTAACCACAAGTTTATTCTCTATGCCTTTGACCCAACTTTTAAGTATTTATTAGGCAGCTGTGTTTACAGACGTCTGAAAGGATACAGGCACAAGAATATCCTGCAGCACTAAATGAAATGAAGACTGAAGACGAGCTAAATATCCAACAGTCGGTGACGGATGACGTAAGTCATGGTACATTTACCCAATACAATAATACCCACCTGTTAAAAAGAATGAGTCAGCTCTGTGTGTTCTGATATGGAACTTACGTGGAAATACCATGTAAGATACATTGTTAGTAGACACAAAGCAAGATGCGGAACTGTGCCTTATTAATATGCATGAAGACAGAATGAGGATTATACAGTACAGCTGACCCTTGAACAATGCAGAGGCTGAGGCACTGATCCTCTGTGCAGTCAAAAATCTGCAGAGAACTCCGTGGGCCTCCGTACCCACGGTTCCTCCACAATCTCAGATTCAGCCAACTGCTGATGTAGTAATCACAGTACTTGTGGCTAAAACATGAACCGTGAAAGCCCAGAAAGAAGTGAGCCCCTTGTTTTTGGTAGGAGGCCTTGGCAATCTGTCAAAATGGAACCTTTAAGGCTTTCTGATCGAAAAGAGTTCACATATAAGTGGACCCGTGCGTTCAAACCCATGTTGTTCAAGGGTCAATTGTCTATACAACTACATAATCTTGTATAATCCTTACATATAACATGGATTATATGTAGGTAAAAGCAGATGTCTGAAAGGAGAGACCCAAGGAAAAGGACACAGCTCAGAAACTGGATGACTGGGCGACGCTGGATAGAGGATTCTTCTGATAGCGTGTATCTTTGTACCTTGTACTTTTTTCATGTATATATATACTGCCTACTCAATAATAATAAGGAGGAGGGTGAGGAAAGGGAAGGGAAGCAGGGAGACGAAAGCCAGAACACATTCCCCAGTTGGCATGAAATCACGTCCAGGAGTACCTAGAGCCTTTTGAGGTTTGGGTCTCGTGAAGTTTCTTTCAACAGTCAGAATACACATTTCTTAAGACCAATCGCTACGAAAATAGGTTAACTGGTGAGAGACAAGGGTACATATACGGTCAGGGAAGTGAAATGTTTCGAACGTCTCTCTTTCTGACTTGCAACGTACAAGCTGGTAGGGTCCCAGACAGCACAATGATGGTGAAGGAAGCTTTCCTTTACGGCAGGCTGGTAAAACTATACCAACTCAAGGACAGAAGATGAAAACGCCATGTGACCCCAGATATTTTATGACGCCGTAAAAATTCCATTACCCAGCATGGGAGAAAAGCAAGTAAAACTGGTCACATACGTTGGCTGAACTCAAGTGTGTTTTAATGTATCAATGAAATAAATCAGGCCTCAGACACCTGGAAGCCAGAAAAGGCTTGGACTGATTTTAAATGTACTGGAAAGTGGATGGGTAGCAAGAGGCAGGGAAAGTGTAGAGACTGAGTTAAGAGAAAAAAATATTGGTGCCAGACACTAACAAATTATGGTTTGGGCTTTGGGGGGAAACCAGCAATTCTCAAAGCATGAAGACCAACTTCTGAGTGCAAGAGGTTTTTCCTTAGTTGCTCAGTATTCACTATTTTAGGCTAAAATAAATAAGCATGGTGCTGAATTTCAAGGCTATACTTCTCACCTTCAATCCTCGGGAGGTATAAGCAAGGGCAGCTGTGATCAAATGTCACAGGGAACTCCTCCACTTGACAGGGAGTTTTCTAAAATATTAAGTTCCTTAAAGCTTCTAGGGTTTTGAAAGCTTGCATGATTTCAGCTACTGTTCACCGGTGCCCTTCCTTTCCCTTACCTCTCCACGTATCACCCTGATCTTAAGCCACCGCCTACTATGTATCATTTGATGTCAGACTAAGAGAAATCCTTAGAGGTCCCATTTTGACAGCTTTCCAAGGCCTTACCAAAAACAAGGGGCTTGCTTCTGGGCTTTCCTGGTTCGTGTTTAAGCTGTGACAAAGTGAGAGAATGGCATGGACATATATACGCTACCAAATGTAAAACAGATAGCTAGTGGGAAGCAGCCGCATAGCACAGGGAGATCAGCTCGGTGCTTTGTGACCACCTAGAGGGGTGGGATAGGGAGGGTGGGAGGGAGACGTAAGAGGGAGGGGATGTGGGGATGTATGTATATGTATAGCTGATTCACTTTGTTATAAAGCAGAAACTAACACACCATTGTAAAGCAATTATACTCCAATAAAGATGTTAAAAAAAAAAAAGCCATCAGGGAAAATGGTTAAAGGTGAAAGCTGGGCAGCCTGTCTCTGTTTATTACAACCCCACTGTGAGTTAGGGATGTGCAAACATCTACCCATATCTCAATATCCTAGCTTCCCCGAAAAACAAATACTGATGCCAGGACATATTGATGTAGCTATCAAGAATCTCTTTAAATTTTGCTTCTAAAAGCAGACAGCAGTAAGGCCTGGATGCTGCTGGCTTATTTAAACGTAGGGAGGAGACAATGACAAAATGAAAAGCACAAGAAAAAATAGTTGAAGAATAGAAAAAAGGAACACAGGAGGGGAGAGGGAAGTTGAAGTAATATTGGAGGTTTATACCAGTCACCTCCGACTCTCATGACATCAGCTTTCTGGCCTAGTGACTGACTGCATTTCTTTGGGCCTAGTATTGATTTCAGTCACAGAGACGTATGCTATTTTTGATTCAGAACATCACAGATATCATCATTTCCAGACCTGACCCAATCGCCCAGTCTCTGGTAATTGTTTTCAGTTGAACGAGGAAAAAAAAGATGCATTCAAATTACTATAAGGCAACTAACCAATCGGAAAATGACATAGATAGGCAAACCCCCTCCCTCGTGCCTGAAGTATTATCGTACTTAGATGCTGAACCATGAGATTTAATTATCATTGTCGTTATCTAAGCTTGACTAGCTGCAAATGAACTTCAAGTTCCAGGTACACATCCAAGGCACCAAATTAAGATGCTGTCAGCAAACTTAATATTAAACAATACAAATGCATACCTTCCTAAGAAAATAGTTCTAATTAAAACAGCCTTGCCCTTGGGAGAGAGAAGGGGAGTGAACACTTGGAGACGTGAGATATCAATTTCAGAACAAAGATTTTTCCCACTTGAGTGACCTATCCACATACTAATTTTAGAATTTTCCACTTCATAGTGTAGATATTTATAAAATTGAATCATTTTTCCTTAAAATTTTCCTTATTTTAAGGAAAATCCAAGACAAACCCAAGACGACCTTGATGGGACTTACTCTTAAAGCTTCTCATCATTGGTCCTCTTTCAGATTTTTTTCTCACGTATTTTGTAGTTTGTGTTCTGTGTCACGCAAAAACACATCAATGTGTCAGTGAAGACTTAAACACGATGGGTGTGATTATAAAAGTGACGTGCACTTGTGGGGACATTACTGTGGATTTCCTCTCTTACTGATTCATCCCTAAATGTACATGGACAAAATACACAGTAGGAGACAACTGGAAAAGGACACACAGATGCCCTCACTTTAAATCCTCAACGTTCTATGAAGGTTCTAACCTCTCTCTCACCTCCAGGAAAAAAAACGACCTTGTGGCATCTTATATTCTCCTGAACGTCCTTGATTGACACTTGGATCTCAGGGCTAGAAAATTCTCTAGTTTCTTTTGTAATAACTTCATACCTCCCACACAGCTGTTCAATTATTAATGGGGCAATCAGGGCTCCAAATATAGTATTTGTATTTAGGGAGAAAAATGTGCTGATTAGCAAACACTCATTTGGAAGCCTTGAGAGTCACGTTTCCCACTGTAAATTAATAACCAGGCGATGGAGTTTTTCATATATCCCTACTTTTACGGGTTGGAGCTCTCGGTTGCAGTCAACAGAAGCCATATTGAACCTGCGAAGGCCAGATAACCAGGCTTAGTTGCTTGGAAGCCAAAAACAAGGCAGCCAGGAAAAAGGCTCTGCTCTCCCCCAGAACTGTTGTGGCAACAATATCACAGCAGATGTGACTCCTTCTATGCAGCTGTACAGGCTACGGATTAGATGACACACACACCAACACAGCCGGCTAGGAAGGACCAGACTCTCAGCCTCCATGCTTCGTCATTTCTCTGCACAGGGTAACCTGAGCTCTTACGGTGCTCACTTCTCCCCCTCGGTCTTGTGAGCGGTGTCTCCTTGGGAGAGCAGATTATAGACGGAATCCTAGCTACGAAGGCCTTTGGGAAATGTCACTTTAGGTTTTTTTTCATCCTTCACAGTATAAAAGGAAAGCTGGAAGGGAGTCAGAGTGGGTGTGGATGGAGACAAACTACAGATGCCTCCACAGACTTTCTTGAGTAAAACCTGGGGCAACTGGCAAA
This sequence comes from Neophocaena asiaeorientalis asiaeorientalis, assembly GCF_003031525.2. Classification (NCBI taxonomy): domain Eukaryota; kingdom Metazoa; phylum Chordata; class Mammalia; order Artiodactyla; family Phocoenidae; genus Neophocaena; species Neophocaena asiaeorientalis. The sequence goes on along the minus strand of NW_020174645.1, from coordinate 1,370,022 downwards.
GGAGATGTAGAAGGATGAGCCACGCGGGGAAGCTGCTAAAATTCCCCTGTATCCATGAGGTGGTATAGATTTTCTCAGCTACCAGCTTGCTCAGAGAGAAGCCTGCAGAGAAACTGAGCAGGGACATAGCTTTGATGGGAGTGGATGACAGCTGAGCGCCAGGCTTAACAAGATGGAACCCGTGAGCACACCAGCATCGCCCTCCATCACTCCAAGTACTACCAAGCTGCCTGAAACTTAGAAGCAGCTTCCTGGGAAAGGCAAAGAGAACTCCAAAAGAGCTGACCAAAAGAACCACACTGAATTACCTACGACCGACTGAGATGGCTTTTCTGCCGCTTGGGTAAAAAGAAGGGGGCAAGAAAGGGAAATTACCTTACATTTGGAGGAATACAACTGCACCTCTTATGTACCTGAGTATATCATCTGATGTGAGCACCCTCTACAAAAATGCCTGGTGTAGAGTGTAACTCTCAGAATGAAGCCTTATTCGAAAGCATGCGTTTTTCCATAGAAAGGGCAGTAAATGCAGTTGTTCCTTTGCATTTCCAGTGAGGCTTAATTATGCTCTTCCGCCGTGGCTGGTTTCCTTGTCTCTCTTGGCAATGAAGAAAGAGACTTTGTTCTCATCTCTGTATCTCCAGCACTAACATAGTTCCCGGCTTTTTGAGCACAGGTGGTCCCCACGTTTACCCTGAACAAGAATCCACGGGAAGAACTCAGAGAACTCAATAAAGCTGTTACACTCACAGTTACGGTTTATTACAATAAAAGGACGCAGACTAAGATCAGCAATGGGGAGAGATGCATAAGGGCAGGGTCCAGGGGAGACGAGATGTAGGGCATCCTGTGGTCCTCTCCAGCAGAGCCATACAGACAGTGTGAATTTCTCCCATCAATCATGTGTGATAATATGCATGGAGTATTGCCAGCCAGGGAAGCCCACCTGAAGCTTGGTGTCCAAAGATTTTCCTGGAGTTTGGTTCCATAGGCATGGCTGACCTTGGTCTCCATGTCTTACAGTCTGAGCCTCTAAGTCTCTCACCTTAAGTCTTAGCTGCTCCAAAGATGGAGGTGATATCGTTCAGATGGATCAAAGGCTCTGCCACAAATCATGCTGTTGGCATGGACTACCTGGCATGGCCCAAGGTCCCTAGGTAAACAAAGATCCTCGTCAGGCAGCACATGCCAAGGGCTTAAAGGTTGCCCCCCGGAGCTGGAGACTTAGGACCAAAACTGTCTTCCGACAAGGTTAATCTTTTACTGCACCATTCAGTGTTTGTTGAATAAACAGAACCTCTGACAAACGAATAAGTGAATGAGTGAATGAACGAATGACCAACTCCAAAGTAAATTAAATAGGGACTTCCCTGGCGGTCCAGTGGTTAGGACTTCGCCTTCCAATGCAGGGGGTGCGGGTTCGATCCCTGGTCGGGGAGCTAAGATCCCACATGCCTTGGGGCCAAAACAACCCTCAAAAAGCATAAAACAGAAGCCATATTGTAACACATTCAATAAAGACTTTAAAAATGGTCCACGTCCAAACATCTTTAGAAAATAAAAATAAATTAAATACGTATTTTAAATGCCTCTTTCTGTATCCAGGAGCACTGAGATTTCATACAGGCTTTCCTCTACAACTCTCAAAGATCTAGAGGTTGCTTGCTGAGTTGTTCATGGCATGAATTCATCTTTTAACTCCATCAACCAGCTTATGACATACTTTTCGAGGTCGGCATTACCACCACCCAAGTGTACTGTACCAGAAGATGATCCCAAGCCCCTAGTGGATGCGCTGGCCGGGGTGGAGGAGACTGACAGATGAGGAGATGTTTCTGCTAGGTTCTGTGAAATACTGATTGCTATGGGGAAACCAGATAACACACTGCAAGAACAACAGGATCACCACCCACAAATCCCTGGCTTTCAAACGAAAATCACTGTGAAGGAACAGTGAAGTGTGTTTTAAGGAGTTTTAATGCAGCCCTCTTGACCCTGCAGCGGCAGAAATAAGAAAGCTGATGTTTATTCATTCGAAACGCACCGCCTTTGCACTTAGCAGACTAGAGGAGTCTGCAAAGGCTAACAAAATGCCAACTTTATCGCAGGGGGTGGGCTGTGACTCCAGCCGGGGAGACTAAAAGCTCTCTTTCGAAACCCATCTTCATTCTATCCAGATCCAGAGTTGTTTTTCATCCGCAGAGATGGAGCCTATGTCCATGATGGGTGAAGGTTCAAATGTCACGAGAAAAGGTAAGAAGTCGTGAGGCAGGATAGCTCTTAGACAACCACAGCCCACAGTTGACAAATGACGGATACCATTAATAAGAGGCCAGTTTGTTCACTGGATGGAAAAGCAATTGATTTTCTTTTTGAAACGTGTACAGAGTCCCCTTTTTATTCACTTTGGTTCTGGGGGAAAATTGCTGAGTTTAGAGATAAAGAACAAAACTCTGCCCTGTAGAAAACTACGTCACTCCTGTTAACGGGTAAACCCAAAATATCAATTTATTGACCCATCAGCTCCTGTCTTTCTCTGTCTCTGCACCATCCTTATTCCTTCCCAGCCCACAGTTTCCAGACAACTCTCGTCTTATGTTGGCTACAAAGAAACCTATCAGAGGAGGTGGCTCTCAAGGCTCAGGTGTACCCCCAACCGCCTGGTGGGCTTGTGAAAACACAGATGGCTGGATCCCACCCCCAAATCTTCCAGTTGCACAGGTCTGGAAATTTTCACTTCCAGTGGGCCTGTGAGCCATGGCCGCTGAGCCTGCGCGTCCGGAGCCCGTGCTCCACAACGGGAGAGGCCACAACAGTGAGAGGCCCACGTACTGCAAAAAGAAAAAAAAATCAGGAGTACTGATGGGGGTTTTGGAGCTGGAACAGTCTGGTTAGAACCTTGTCACTCAGAGGGAGAGGACCCTAACCATCACTTCTTTGTGCCTCTGTTTCATATTCATAGTTGATGGAAGGGATGCCTGAATGAGATACATCTCTCTAGACCGTATCCAGTTGGTGAAAGTAATTCCACTGAAGGAATCAGGGCTGCTCTGAGAAAAGGAAACTGTATGATGGGTGTGGCAGAGGGCACCCATCCTCTTAATTCAAGAGAAATTAATGGGGTCAACCTGAAGATCATCAGTACATGTCCTGGGTCACTGATTTACATGAGTCTGTGTTGACCAGCCTTGAAATGTTATTAACATAAAAAGAGTCTGTCACCAGGAGTTTTATAGAAACACAGAAACCAGACCCCTTAAGTCAGAGTTTAGAAATCAATAGGTTTCTGATGTTGAGCAAGTTATTTCACTCTGAGTCTGAATAATAAGGATAATAATACAGGGTCTAAATCTTGCTGATCAAGTGCCCATCGATGGATGGATGGATAAGCAAGATGTGGGATTTACAGACGATGGAATATTATTCAGCCTTAAAAAGGAAGGAAATTCTGACACAGGCTACAACATGGATGAATCTTAAAAACAGTATAAACTAGTGAAAGAAACCAGACACCGAAGGACAATCGTATGGCTCCACTTATGTGCCGTCCCCAGAGGAGTCACATTCATAGGGACAGAAAATAGAGTGGTGGTTGCCAGGGGAAAGGGCAAATGACGATTATTGTTTGATGGGTACAAAGTTTCACTTTGGGACGGGGAAAATGTTCTGGAAGTGGATAGTAGGGATGACTGCCCAACTATGTCAAAGTACTTAATGCCACTGAATTGTACACTTAAAAATGGGGCTTCCCTGGGCTTCCCACTCCCTGTTCCAATACAGCCTTCACTTCTATTTCTTCCTTGTCACCCACTTCAATAAAACATTTAAACAACTCAAAACACCTGAGATTCTTTTTCTAGCAGCCAGGCCATTTCCTGGAGGCTTGGGGGTTCTGTTGGAGGTGCTCTGAGAAGCTATCACCCAGCCAAGCAGAAGGGAGGAACTTAAAATTTCAAATGTATGAATCTGGGGGCTGTATTCCTCGGCTATAAGCAGGCAAGGAATGGATGACATTAACAGGAAAAAAAAAAAACCGATTAGGAGGTGGCTCTGTTCGTCGGTAAGCGAATTACACATGTGTTCCTAGGACGTGTTAGCAAATAAACAGCACGTAATCGGAGGGATTTACAGGGCGATGAGGTTAGGTACCGACAAAAGTGCATTAGTCAGACATTGCACTAATATTCTGGTAACAGACCTGAGAAATACTGGTCCAAATTGCTCCCCAGGGAGAAGCTCGCATTCACCTAGATCCCGGAAGAAAGCAGTGTCATTAATCCCCCCGCCTCAGGACTGCGACACCTCTGAGTTAGATACTATCGCTATCTAGATTTCACTTAGGAGGAAACTGAGGCATGGAGAGGTAGAATCACCTGCTCACGCACGACCATACTGCTGGGGTGTTTTTAGGGTAGGTAACATCAGCGGCCCTCACGCTTTACACCCTGACTGTGCTGCCCCATCCAGGAGGGATTCTCCTGTCTGTGGTTTTGCTTCTGGGTTTGCATCTTGGGGGGTTTTCCTCTCCGTTATCCCCCAAGTACCTCTGAAATAAACATGGCGGAGGAACCGGAGGACTGCACAACTTTCACGCCTGTTCCTTCTTCCTGGAAGCTGGGGGGCCCAAGGTTTATTTTAAGCCTGACACAACAAAATTTCCATTCTCACTCACGCCAGGTCCAATGTGTATTGTCTGGCACTCTCCTCCATCCACTGACTCAAGCAACCAGGCCCCCTCGGTCCTGTGATGCTATCCTATCAACACAATACTTCCAAGTTCATCCCATCCCGGGAAGAGAGAGATGGAGAAGGCACACTGATGCTGACTTTCCCTGGACCTGTGCCTGGGATCTGAGGTGATGTACTAATTCTCTTCACATCCCTATGTGCCAGAACCCAGTCCCATGGTCTCACCTCAGACCACAAAGGAGGCTGGGGATGCAGGAAGGCCAGTGGACTGCGGGTATTCATGGTCATCTCAGCAACAACTGGGATGCAGAAAAGCCAGCATGGATACCCAGGCAAGTGGCTCCAGAGACAACACTCTTGGACATTCGTCAGTTAGCGGTGTGCTTAGGTACAAATAACGAAAATATAACTAGAGCAGCTTAACCAAAGAGGCATTTATTTTTCTCACGTAACAGAATGCCCAGAAGCAAGCTATCTCTAGGATCGTTTTAATAGCTCTGTGATGTCAAGATGGACGGAGTCATCTTAGCTGTAAGGAGGCTGGAAAGGTGGGCGAAAGCTTTGTCATGAGTGGCCTGGATTAAACAGACTTTGGATGCAGAGGAAGAAGGTAAGGGGACAGTTGACAGCCAGTCGGGGCAGATCCAATCGTTCTGCTGTACCCACTCTCGGTTGGAATGCTTCTATTCCTGGAGCTGAAATTCCAATCACATTCACCTAAAATATCTTGGCTGTTGTGAACTACAGTATACTGAATTCTGCTAAAAGGGAGCCGAACTTCATTGAGGAGTTACAAACTGAAGTGCCCGCAGGGGCCAGGTAGATAGAAAGAATGAGCGAAACAGACTGGGTGGGGACCGCGGAAAACTGGGATCCCCACGCACGTTGTGCCCCAAGGAAACACGGCAGGTGGCAGCTCTCGATGTCAGCAAGTCGTGGCCACACAAAGCAAGTCATCCCACATCTCCTGGGGCTGCAAACGATAGTACAAATGTGGATTCTGTGTGACACGTCCTGATTCTAAGAGGTTGACACTTGCTAATTAATTTGTAATGTGCCTTTCCGCCCCCAGACCTAGAATGGTTCTGCATTCCTGAATCACAGCTGAGATGCTAACAGAAGAGATTTGATCAAGCAGGAGCCACTGGGATTCACAGAAGGATAAAAGTCCAGATGGACATGAATCCCTACCCCCGGTCCTAGGATCGAGATCCTGTTAAGGGACTATGGGGACCAGACCTGCTTGATGACAGAGAACAAGGTAAGAACGAACTTGGGATTGGATGGAAACTAGGACCCAGGCTGAAGGACCACCAGCAAGTCTGCTGAGGCTGAGTGACACAGGTCCTGCAAAGAAACACAATACCACCTCGTCTAAGGTCTAAGGAAGGATTGAGCCCTGAGCTCCATGCTTGTGGACAAAGTTTAAGTTTGGGAATGTCCCTGCCAACGAAGGACTTATTACCTAATTAAGAACGGAGTCACTCAGCCAAGTTCCCCATGTTTAGCTAATGTCCCAAAGTGTTCCTATTCGTAGGTATTCATCTGTCCTGGGTTATCCCACCCTCTCTGCCGCTGTCTGATTTTTTAACTTTAGCCAAATTGCCTTCCTTTAAACTCAAGGAAAACTTTGGCAAGGAAAGGTATCACCATAACCCCATTTGCTGAACTAAATTCTCTTAACGTTCCCATTACCAATTCCTGTTTTCAGTGTTTTAAATAGGAGGACCATCTGACATTTGGTGTAAAGGTCGCCATCAGTAGTGTTGATGAAAATCGTTAAACTTTGCTTTGATTCAAACAGAGCTTCAGTCATCATTTTCTTCTTCAACACCACCAAGAATTTTTTTTTAAGGACATTTCATTCTACAATCGAGTGCATTGTCCTAACAGGACATTTAAGACATGAAAACCAAACTTTTCTCTAGAAAGATATCCAGAATTAGCTGTATTTGATTACAGAACCCTAAAATAGCCCAAAGTCACCCAATCCAAGTCAGCAGTGTCTCCGTTCTATACACATCCATGTCTGCTTTTGTCTCGAAGCCTGTCCCGCCTACGAGAGCCGTCTGCCGGATCTCTGGGTCATCTTCGACTATGCTCTCTCTTGCTCTCACAACCAGCCCACCAGTAAATTCTGGTAACGCAACCTCTGAGACTGAGCCAACGTCCAGCCACCTGTTACCACCTTCCCTGCCCCCACCAGGGACAGCCACCATCTCCTCTGGTCCAGACTATCATTGTCACAGCCTCTTCTACTTGTTCCCAAATAAAAGTTTGTGTGCCCGACACACAGTGAGGCCGAATGGCGGAGTCTGGAGCAGAGAAAGGTTTATTGCAGGGCCAATAAGGAGTAAGTAAGGAGAACGGGTGGCTTGCGCTCAAAAACCCAGAACTCTCCGATGGTTTTCAGGACGAAGTTTTCACAGGCACAATTTGGGGTGAGGGCTGCTGGATGCATGACTCTCTTCTGATTGGTTGGTGGTGAGGTAACAGGCAGTGCTCCAGGAAGCTTGTGCTCAGCCTGAAGTTACCATCCTCCACCTGGGTGGGGGCCTGAGTCCCTGCAGAAGAGCTCAAAGGTAGCGTTAGGTATACCCCTCGAGGAGGACCCAGGGTCCTGCTCTAATCGCTGCACTATTGTTTCCCGACTGCTCCTCCTTTGTTTCTGCAGCCCCTTGCTTCTCTGGTTAGCAACTCTCTGAATCTGCTCTTTGGTATTCAGGAAGGTCTAAGAGGCTGAATGAAGCCTATTTTCTACAAGCAAGAAATGGGGGACATGGAAAGGATCTGTACCCCAGAGGCCCACAGGGTCCTGCTCAATTTCATATTCTGTACACAGAAGCCAGGGGCATCCTTTGAAAATACACCAGGCCGTGCTATGGCCGGATCCAAGCCACCAATGGCCTCCCACATTGCTCAGAGTGAAGTCAAGGTCAAGGTCAAGGTCTCTCCTGCACCTTCACTGGCCCCCATGTTCCTGCCCATCCCCGCCCCTCTGACCACGTTCTTCCCTCTTGTTCTCACTCCAGCCACAACTGCCTCCTTGAGTTCTCCAAGCCAAGACATGCTGCTCTCCAAGCCATGGCCACAGTTGGTCCCTCTGCCCAGAGTGCTGTGACCCCACCTCTGCCAGCTCTGCCCATCAAGGAGGGCTTCCCTGTCCAAACAAGGAGCAGTCACCCCCCTCCCACCACCCCAACCCTCTTATGCTGCTGTAGTTCTCTCCAGATCACTTAGTGCTGCCTTAACACGGAATGTGTCAGGGAGGAAGAGAGTTTCCCCACCGCTTTTAGGTTCTTCTGGCTGGTCAAGTCCAGCAAGAAAATGATCCTTAGAACCAAGGACAGGAATATAAGGGAGAGGTGACACTTCAAAGTAGGAGACCCTCATTACACTGAAACCTGAGATCACTGAATATGTCTTAGTATATGTTACCACCCTTCTGCTGATTTCAAGAAGCGCCATGCCAGTCCTAGTTGGACCTCATAAGATCAAACACTCTCCTGACCGCTGTGAAGGAAGAGCTAGTGAGGTAAAGTCTGACGTCTATTCAAAGAATGAGGAAGAAGGCAGTCTTCACCCCCTCCCCACTTTCCTCTGATTATAACAACGTAGCCTGTTTAATTCTCGGGGCAAAGCCCCCTCTCCTACCCCCTTGTATCCGTCACAAGCATCCTGTATGAATAAATCTATTTCTTGCTTATCACTTTGTCTCTCGCTGAATTCCTTCTGTGCTGAGACACAAAGAACATGAGCTTCAGTAAGTCCAGACACCAGGTGAGTGAGTCTAATTAAAAGACTGTGGGTTCGGGCTTCCCTGGTGGCGCAGTGGTTGAGAGTCCACCTGCCGATGCAGGGGACGCGGGTTCGTGCCCCGGTCTGGAAAGATCCCACGTGCCACGGAGCGGCTGGGTCCGTGAGCCATGGCCGCTGAGCCTGCGCGTCCGGAGCCTGTGCTCCACAACGGGAGAGGCCACAACAGTGAGAGGCCGGCGTACAGCAAGAAAAAAAAAAAGACTGTGGGTTCAAGTCCCAATCTGAGGTGCAACATGGCCAAAGGCGTCACCTTAAATACGATCCTCAGCTAAAGACAAAAGAGGATGCGGGGATGGCGGTTTAGGATCTCAGAAATGAGAAAGGCAATTGACACAGAGATGGAAGAGCAAGTGTTTGGTGAACGAATGTGCTCTGGGCCAGGAAGAGACCATGGAACACAGAGTGGACCCCATCCCTCCCTCATCACACCAAGCCCGTATTCTTTAAAGATCTCTGGTGGTCGCCCTGTTCCCAGCTACACCCCTCGATCTAAATTATTTTAGGCAGTTAAGTCGGGGGGGAGTTTCTTCCTGAGTCTTTTGGGTCTTGATTGTTTTTAGCTGGAAAAAATCTGCCTTCCAAAGAGGCATCTGGGGCTGCCAAGTGTTGTTCCCCTGCAAATGCTTTCACGTCTTTATTTTCGCTCTCTCTCCACTAGAAGGTACATCTCTCGAGGCAGGGACTTTGCCTATCTCTTCACCGTTGCATCCCCACTGGCCACGACCGCGGGCTTGGCACCATGTCTGTACTCAAGAAATGATGCTCATGAACGAGGCCCCTGACCCCCGGCTTTAGCATCGTATTAAAGTTAGCCGATGCTCGCGGGTACCAGGCACGGTCCCCAGTCTCTCAAACATTCGCACATTAGATCTTCCAACTACGTGAGGTAGGTTCATTATCCCATTTACCAAGAAAGAGTCTGAGGCCCAGAGAGGCAAGAAAATGTGCCAGAGGACACACAGCTGCTTGACAGAGGCAAGCTGTGAACCCAGGTGGTCTGGGTCCAGGGCGCCTGGGCATACCTGCTCACAGCCACTCCTGCTGAGTGCTGTTATTTTATTTATCTATTTATTATATTTGTCTATGCCCAGCACCCACTTGACTTTTCGGAAAAGTGAAGAAGGTTGTACTTTCTCTGACTTAAAACCCTGAAAGGTCATCCATCCTCGGTGAGGGAGGGGACTTCTCCTTTTCTCAGAAAGAGATGCACTGGGTCCATGGAGAATGATCTCGGTTTAGATACACGCGCTGAGCCCAGCGAAGGCGGAAATGTTGGGAAAGGAAGTCTGCTAGACACTGGGGGGAACACCTGCCACCAAGGAAGGCAGGCTGTGCTCTCAGAGGTTCAGTCCTGGATGGGAGGCAAGGACCAAAGACCTGCAGATCCATTAAAAATGGCTGCGACCCTGGGACACTTCAGAGCTGTCAGCACACAGGAGATGCTCTATATGCAAACGTAGGGGAGTCCTTGAAAATCTTAACATATCATGTGGGAAACTGAATGTGAATAAACTGGGGGGAAAGTAAACCTAGGAAAAGGTTCAAAGGTCCGACACTGAAATGGTTCTCTGATGTTCCACATCCTATATCCTGGGGCAGGTCCAGCTTTTCAAAATATAGAAAAAAAAAAAAAAACCCAGCTAATCCCCCACCTCCCTCAGGTGGGAGAGGACCCATAACTATACCCGCCAATAGGGCTTGCTTTCTTCTCTGCACTCCTCCACTAAAGGTTATTATAAATATCAGAGCCACTGGCTATTTCTATAGTGGAGACATGCCTGCTTTATCTCCCCACACCCCTGTCTTATCTGTGTGGTCCCAGTGGAGCTGTCAATCATGGTGCCCTACCGGCTAGCTACAGGCATGACCATGTGACACAGGACGGCCAATTAGAATAACCCATTCTCATTGCCATGGTGCTTGGCTAGGGCATGGACAGATGACCCAACCTAGGATGGTAAGAGCCCTCCTTTGGACTCTGTCACAGCCAGTGGGGTAAACCTGGCTTTGGGCGGGGGCACTGAGGAATAAAAGTTAAGGCTGGAGTAGGCATCTTTCCAGGATATACGGCGCAATATAAGTTCGTCAGCAATAGAGGAAAATGAAAACAACACACAGAGGAAATCAGAGCTGAGAGGAAGGTAAGAAGGAGAGAGACTCTAATGGGAGCACTTGACTAAGTGGATCCCGCTGTCCAGGAAGCCAGAAGCATGCTTTTTGCTTAAACCGGTTGGACTTGGGTTTTCTCTCTTATTTAACAACAACCAAGTGAGAGAGTGGCATGGACACACATACACTACCAAACGTAAGGTAGATAGCTAGTGGGAAGCAGCCGCATAGCACAGGGAGATCAGCTCCGTGCCTTGTGACCCCCTAGAGGGGTGGGATAGGGAGAGTGGGAGGGAGATACAAGAGGGAGGGGATATGGGGATATATGTATACATACAGCTGATTCACTTTGTTATAAAGCAGAAACTAACACAACATTGTAAAGCAATTATACTCCAATAAAGATGTTTTAAAAAAAAAAGAAAACAACCCAAAAAATCCCTAACTACCAATTTTAAGTAACATTTTCATGTTATTGTGTTGTCTTCCTTGCTGGATTCTCAGCTCCTTACAAAGCAAGAAACTCAAACAGACATTTGTCTATATCTCTCCACCTCAACCCCAGCACACAGCACAATTTCCTGCCTACAGGGCATCATTAAATAAAATATTTGGTTGAATAATCCAATACGTGAATGAGCTCATCATATCCCCTTGCCTTTATCGTATCTTGCTTTCCTGGAAAATCACGTAGCAGAGAATATATAATGTTTAATTATAAAGCATGTCAAAGTTTATTTAATTTTCATCTCTTGATGGACATGTAGCTTGTTTCTACTTTTTCAACTTTACTACAATACTATTACAATTATCCTTCTCCATGTCTTCTAGGGGCTGATGCAAACATTTCTCTATAAAAATGAATTCTACGACCACAACAGCTATAAGCCTTCAACTTTCCTTTAGGGTCCTGGCAGGAAAAAGCTGGAATATCCAAACGGAACACTGAAAAGCGTTTTATGAAGAGCCTCTTCACAGAGATGTGGATGAGATTGAGAAAAAGCTATATGGGCCAGCGAATCACTCTGGGACAAGGAGCTTTGTAGAGCCCAAAGGGACAAAGGGAGGGCACAGTTACCGGGACTCCCCAAGACCAACATGAAATACCCACTGCAAACACAGAGGCTGCCAAGTAAGGAAAGCAACCGCGGTCAGCTCAGGGCCCATCGGGAGGATGACAAAGGAAAACGCCTTGGGCTCACCTTCTACCTGACCTCAGATCTCCTGCTAATGTGCCCAGTGGCTGGGCTCCCCAGAAACTAGAGGGAAAGTGAGCCCATTGGTTTACTGCATCCAGACGTCCTGTCGAGGTACAGAGCAGAGAGAAGGGAGGAGAAGGGGTGTGGCGAGGCTGAGGGGGATGCCCGTGTAACACTACTGGGAATCCTGTTATTTTCCCTAATGACGTGGGGCAGCTTCTACCCTTCCGTGCCTCACGGTACTCAGTCCCACTGCTGGTACTGGCAGATGTCTTAGCATTGGCCAACTCCATAGGTAAGGATACTGCCTCACTGGCTACTTCATTTCCCTGTTGACCATCTTTTCCCAGTCTCATGAGCTATTCCAATATCCTCTTCGGACCTGCCCGTTCATACCCTTTGCCCATGTGTCTTTTGGGTATTCGTATATTTTCCACTGATTGTGACGAGGTCTGTATGTTTTCTAGATTCTACTGAGCCCATCTTTTCAAGACCATCCAGGTCTGGCCCTGGTACCCAACGTTTTTTAAAGTTTCAAGAGAAAGATACAGAAATATAATTTTCCCCAATCAAGTGACATTATTCTTTGGACCTGTTTTCACTCTTTACAAATTACTGTTTTACTCCACCCTAGGAACCGACACTCCAAAGGTTTGTTTTTGTCGTGTCGATACCCAGAGAGCTAGTGAAGGGTAAAAACAAAAGCAGAGAAGCCAGTTCTGTCTCTAGGATCAAAATGTTCGCCTGACTCTGGTGTCCCCAGTAATGAGCACCGCCTCTGTTTCAGACTGATGTTATCTACAGTTTCTACAGATTGCTTCAGCCTGCAGACCTGCGAAGCAATTACTGTCTCCAGCAGTTAGGGTGTGGTTGAGATCCGTCACACTTTAGAAACACTAGTCAAACACGAGCTGTTTCAAAGAAAGCCCTGCACAGCAGCTGCATTATGTAAAGATGGGATTTATTACCTACAACACAATTCGTTACCGTACACCCACAGGAATTTCCAACCCCCTCTACTTGTGCGGTTGCCTTTAAACAACACCTACTCAGAGGGGGTATGTGAAGTCTCAATTTCGGATGTTTCACGATGATTGCAAATTACATAAATAACTCTGTCTAACTTTAAACAACCTAACTTGGAGAACCGCTCTTCCTGTCAAAAAGGATATAATTCACTGTAGCTGTAAGTGGTCCGTGACTATCATAAACGTATCAACTTACACTTGTTTTTCCACTTGTGTTTCCTCGGAATGGAATTTTAATCAGTATTAGGCTGAAAACAAAAAAGCTCCATGGTCTATTAACTCCGAGAAACACTGAGTTAAATAAAGCTAAACAGGTCTCTCCTCTGTGTGCCTTCTCAGAGGCCCCAGTGGTGCAGGGCTTTGAGATACTCTGGCTGGGGGTAGATCCAGGATACAGTGTTCTCCAAACCTATTTCATGATAACCTGAGTTACGGGCTGTATGTGTTCCCCTCAAATGATTTTAGAATACCAGCTTCCAGCAGTTTCAGGAAACTTTGATCAGGAAAGAATCAGCTGTTGCTATTTATATTATGTTTCAAATTTTGCTGAGTTTCTGAAGGACAGGTCCAAGAGAGGCTACAGTGATACCGCAGAGGGCAGGAAGGGTGGATGGACAGAAAGTCTGCTCAGGCGTGACCCCTGGATGCCACCGGATGTCTTACCAGTGGGTGGAGTTGGCTGTATCACAGACAAAATGGTTGTTAGGCTGAGAGCCTTGGCCAGTCATTCATACATATTTTCCTTCCTTCAAGAAATACATATTGAGCACCTACTACATGCGAGGAACTGTGCTCGGCTTTCGGGATTCAGCAGTAAACAAGAAGGACGTGGTCTCCAGCTTTGTGGAGACATACAACAGGCAAGTAGATAAAGAAGCGAACAAGGCAGTTGCAGAAAGTGATTCGTGTCACTAAGGAAAACGCAGAATGAGGATACCGGGTGTGATCACACTCTCACCTCGCCTCTCTCATCTTCTAGTGAAATTTCTTCACTCACTTCCTACCGTCTTTAGAAGAAAGGCAGAATTCCTTACGGTGGTCAACAGACCGCATGGGGTCTTGCTTCTAGCACATTTCTGTTTTTATCCATTCCTCTCTCTCTCACACACACACCTTCTCTGTCTCTCCCTCCATCCCTCCTTCTGTGCCAGCCAAACCCAAGCCCACCTACTAATCCTCTGCTCCCATCACAGTGCCTTTGCATGTGCCGTGTCCTCCATCTGGCATATTCCTCCCTCCTCTCTCCCCCTAAATAGGCTCCTTATCTTTCAGATCTTGCCTAGAGCATCTCTGCCCCCAGGGCAGCTTCTCTTCACGCTCCCTGAACCTTCTCAGAGTATCAGGTAAGGCTCCTTGGTGGCACTTACCACAATTAGAATGGGGATTTCTATTTACCATGTCCCTCGTTCTACCCCTTGCGCCTAGAGCAGCGCACGATATAAAGTTATGCTGGACAAGTTTCTGATGAATGAATCCATCAAAGCTCAGTTCACCTGTCTTCTTCAACCCCCTTCTTCCACCTGGAAGACATCATCCTCAATCCCCTTAATTTACCTCCACCTCTTCCATCGTATCCATCTGCCACCTTCTTGCCTCCAGTTACTGAAGCTCATGTCTTATGTTTCCTATGACTTTATTTGTGCTCTTGTATTTTACTTAGGAGTTCGGTCCCCCAGTGAATGCATAAGAAAGAAAAATTGTACAATCAAAATCATCCTTGAAAATCCCTCCCCCCCACAAGGTCAGTATTTATGACTTTGTACACAAACCTGTGACCGTATACTGTCTCTCAGTGTGGCCACAGAGAAGGGGCAGACTGCTGTATTTTGGTAGAGCACCAGATGGTATAGCGTGGCTCCTGTTGAGGAGACACTTTGTATAAAAATATGGGCACAAATAGTTGAGCGTTTGAAGTTAGCTAACTGTTTATTTGGTAAAAGTGAAATGTATTCAAGGGGGAGGGGCACATGAGGGGTATGGAATTCAGAGATACAGACTATGTATTTTATTAAACTACATATAAAATAGATAAGGGCTTCCCTGGTGGCGCAGTGGTTGAGAGTCCGCCTGCCGATGCAGGGGACACGGGTTCGTGCCCCGGTCCAGGAAGACCCCACATGCCGCGGAGCGGCTGGGCCCGTGAGCCGTGGCCGCTGAGCCTGCGCGTCCGGAGCTTGTGCTCCGCAGCGGGAGAGGCCACAACAGTGAGAGGCCCGCGTACCGCAAAACAAAATAAATAAATAAAATAAAATAGCAACAAGGATATATTGTACAGCACAGGGAATTATTGCCATTGTCTTGTAATACTTTTAATGGAATATAATCTATAAAAATACTGAATCACAACGCTTTACACCTGAAACTAATATAATACTGTAAATCAACAGTACTTCCATTCTTAAAAGTGCCGTGTACCCTTGAAGAGCAAGATTTGTTTCTGATTTATCTTTGGATCTAGACAGCAACTGAAAAAGAGCTTTGCACACAGCATGCAGTTAATGCGTATCTGCTGGGTGGCTGGTTACCTAGTTTGTCAAAAGTGGCGTATTTTGATACATACCAAATACACAAAAAGCGCTTGCATGTGAGGTCGGCATGAAGATTTTCCAGATGTTCCCGTTGGCCTGGGAGCTCGGGTTTATGCCTGTTGTCTAGATATAATAATGGGTACTGTCTATTTTCAATTGAAAAGTGCTCTGGTTTGGAACGTAAATTATATGTGGCATGCGTGTGTTCGAGAAGAACAGACATATGGAAACAGTGCAGCTCAATGGTTTATGTCTGGAGTTCAGGGCAGTAGACACAGAGAACGAAAGATAAGAGGAAAATCCTGCAAAGGTTCAGAAGACATCCAGGAATCAGATGGGGAAACCAGGAATATGAGGACTGCAGAGGCTGTTCCTTCTTTGTACAGGGATTGTCGCAGAATAAACAAAAGGGGTCAGAACATTTCCTGTGTCACAGAGAAATGAGGTCTCTCGGAACACTGCTAGTAAGGAAGTACTTAAAACATTGAAAGAAAGCAAACAGAGACGGGGCTCTTAGCCAGACCCAGTAATTTCCACCTAATCTGTCGTTCTAGTGATCACAGTAGTTCTCAATGATAAGTGATACTTACTGAAAGCTCATGACGTGCCAAGCCACATGGTGAATCCACCCCAGGCCTATTCTTTTACAATGACTACATGGGGTACAGCCCTATAGTTATGATCATTATACCCATTTTATAGATGAGAACACTGGGGCTCAGAGATGTTCATCAACTTGCCCAAAGCCACCAGAGTAGGAGGTGGAAAAGCCGGGATTCAACCCAGGGCTGTGATGTCAGAACCTGCTTCCTTCAGGGCTCCTCTACACGTGCTCCTGGATAGAGGTGAAAAGCTCTGCACAAAAGCCCTGCACTGTCCAGTACCATCCCATGAGAATGAACAGAAAGCAACAAAGTCCAGCCTTAAGAGTGAAGGCTTCAGCCAACCATCCAAAGGAGCAGAAAGGGTTTTCAACATACCTCACAAACCTCCAAACCAACAGAAGCAACGGATTCAGACATGGCTTTTGAAACACGTTACCTATGAGCAACTTCACGTCGTGACGACGACGACGGAGGGAGATTCTGAACGTCCAAACTGAGTGTTTAGAAGCACACACTTAGAAAAGCAAACAGGTTCTCGAGGAGTGAAGCAAAGGGGCTGGGGAGGAGATCACAGACCTGATGATCCCTGGTGAGGCATCTGACAAACTTTAGCTGGGAGAAGACCATTTGGAGACAAAATGAGACGTCAGGATTCTGCAAAGTCTTGCCTCCCAGACACATGAACCTTCATCGAAGAGCTGCATTCAGAAAGTTCGTATCTTTCTGACTGACAATTGGAAAGGATGCGAACTTTGTGAGCAATGCCATTCTAAGGAAGAATCCCTTGTTAATAGTTGTGACTGTGACTTGTGGACGAAGAATGTCACAGCCTGCTATTTTGGTAAACAAAATATGTTGTGGCCATAAAGCTATTAGTCTCAGCAGCAAGCCCCCTACACCATGGTGTGCCCGGAGGGGAATTCAAGATGAAGAAAAACAGGATAATGGCCCTACAGAATTAAGGTGCGTATCAAAGGAACGATTTCAACAAGCCCAGACTCTTGCATCTCCCCATTGTCAATGAAAAATTAATCAGCTGGGCTTCCCTGGTGGCGCAGTGGTTGAGAGTCCGCCTGCTGATACAGGGGACACGGGTTCGTGCCCCGGTCCGGGAAGATCCCACGTGCCGCGGAGCGGCTGGGCCCGTGAGCCATGGCCGCTGAGCGTGCGCGTCCGGAGCCTGTGCTCCGCAACGGGAGAGGCCACAACAGTGAGAGGCCCGCGTACCGCAAAAAAAACAAAATTATGCTGCTTTGGGGAGCAGAAACGGTGTCTGGGTAAAAGGACTTGAACCTCCTGGGCATCTCGTGCTGCTCCTTCCTTGAAATCTTTGCGTTTCCAAAGCCAAGTCTACAGCTGTAATAAAATGTCGCCCCGTAACGTAGCTCTCTTGTTGCATTTACATAACTTAGACTGAATTACGAAAGAGAACATTTCTAAACCTTCTGTCTGATGGCGATCCTCACCTTCCCCCATGGTCCCAACAACCACGTACCTGGCTGTGGCATGTATATTATTTGCCTAAAAATGTTGGTGGCTGAGGTCTCGTGTCATTTCATCTCTGCGATATCGCTATAAGAGGAAGTCCTAAAAAAAAACCTAAACAAACAAATGCAAATGGAAAAGAGATTGCCCCACAGAGAGATGGAGGTGAACAGGGGCAAAGCGGCCTCAGAAAAAGGAGAAGTAATGCAGGTGAGTCACCTGTCTGTCCCCACGACCTCGGTTCCTGGCAAGCACCCTCCATCTCAGTAAATACCTTCCCTACTCTACCATCTTCACTCCAAGCCACAGCTAAAGTTGAAACCATCGGTCAGAAGCAAGTACTTCGTCTTCATTTGATGGCACGGGGCTCTCATCGCTCGGAATCAAAGCAAGTTTTCATTGATTACATTAGGCAGAGATGACAGTTAAATATCTGGAGAAATAGTCTGTCAACACACAGCATCGTGTCCACATTCCCGATCTGGTGATTCCCCGGCGTGTGCCCAGGGGATGAGCAAGTATCTTTGTACAGATGCAGGCTGAGTGTGTGTGTGAGAGAGTGAGAGAGAGACAGAAAAGAGGAGGAAAGCGCAGTGGGGGAGATGGCCTGGATTCAAAAGTCAAAAGTGTTAAAAAGAAAAACACAAGCCCAAGATGGAGTCACATATGTGAGGCCACCGAACTGGGGCTTAATATCTAATACACCTCATTGAAGCTTCAGCCTCCAACAATGTAGCCTTAACCGGTCGGTCAGGAATTTCCTGGTCAGCACCAATGAGGTCACCTATCACAAGGGCCCTCTCCATCCCCTGAAGGAAGATAGAGTATCTGACACATAGACCCCTTCCTTCCCTCACAGGTAGGTTACCTAACCCCAAAATAATCTTTTTTAAGACCTCTTTGTCTTGCCTTTAAAAGCCTCTCCCTTTCTGTAGACCTCTAGAGATGCCCTCTCCTCGCTAGATGGAAGGCTGCCCCATTCATGAATCGTTCAATAAAGCCAATTCGATCTTTAAAATGTACTTGGCTGAATTTTTTTTTTTTAACAAAAGTGACATCTGAATCTCCTTTACATTCAGGGTGAACTTTTTCTCCACTTTTTGGCAATCGTAGACCATGTCAAGACTAAGGATAAATGAGGACCAGACAGTTACAACACAGCTTTGCATTTATAAAGTACCCATAATGAGAAGTGACTTAAAGATGCCATAGACATAAAACTGCTGGGTACCAAATCCCCCAACACTGACACACACACAATACTGCCACATATATTTGTCAGCACTAAATGGAAAAACACACACGGGTCAAATTTCCAAAGCAAAGATGACTCAGGTGTACATAACCGCTCTAAATGCTTTGGATAAAATCCCCACATCACCCTACAATAGCCTTTTTTCTCAAAAAGCTTTGATTTAACTAAAATAGCCTTTTAGGTTAAGCTTATTCCTTCCCTACGCAAGTGACCCAGGAATTTGTTCAGTTAGTCACACTGTATTCCAATCTAGACTTTTTCTCTAAACTTTACACTGAAAAATGCATTTGTGAACCTGCTTTTCTCTTGGATTTTCATAAAGGGAATTATTTGAATACCTTGGGGAGATCATTATTAGGAAGTTTCCTAAGTTTTCTTTTTTTCTATAAAGAAACCATGGATTAAACTGATAACCACTCTTCAGTTTACTTTCCACACAGATCTAAAAATTCTAGGATCAGGTTTGCAAAACCTGCGGCAGGCGTGGTCCTATGTCCATGACCCAGAGGGCTTCATGCCCGCCTCAATTGGACTGCATCTTAGCCAGGCTCCCCCGGCCTTCAGCCCTCACTGAATCTAGACAGCCTATCCATAGAGGCCCCTCCCTCCCTCTTTTAGAGCATTTACTTTAGAAACCTTGTCACCAGTAAGTTCTCTCTCTGCCCCTTTGAGGTGCTTTAAAATCTTTTAAAAAGTCTCTTGCCAGTTTTGAAACCCAGGGATGTCTTTCTCAAGGAAGGACCTGGGAGCCAGCCCTTTGAAAAGTTAACTTCAAGGGAGGCAGTGCCCTCGGCCTCCCAGTCTTTTAGGAAGGGAAGGAAAGTGGGTGAGAGCCGTGCTCTAAGTTGTCAACCTCCCTCCGGTCGGGAAGACGTGAGAAAATCTCCTTTCCTTTGGATCAAGTTGATTAGCACACGCAGCTGGCCTCAGATCTCACATCCCAGCTCTTGCAAACCCCTCTGCCCTTCTTCAGGGGAGCTGAGCTCAGACTGGGTACCTGGTCTCTCTCCTCTGCTGCAATAGCTTTGAATGAAGTCTTCCTGCTTGTTTAATTCTATCCAGTGCAACATTTTTGCTTTGATACCTGTTTTAATTCATGACTTGCTACAACAAAATTGTGATCTAAGTATTATCGTTTCTCCATTTTACAGGTAAGGGATCATGAAGGCCCCAGGTCCCACTGAGTGTGGGGTCGTGAAGGCCCCAGGTCCCACTGAGTGTGGGGTCGTGAAGGCCCCAGGTCCCACTGAGTGTAACTGTTGCGAGTCAAACTCAGGCTGAGATTCAAATACCAGAGCGTACTTCTTACCCCACACAGAGTAAGGAGACATGTTTCCCTGGAAATATTTTACAGGTTAAATTTCTTAATTCTCACACTTAAGCCAACTCCTTCACTGTAAGTGCTGATGGCCACTTCTCTTCATTTGCAAAATTCGAGGTGAAAAAAAAAAATCAATATGAACTATGAATCTGCCATGCCTCTACTGAAAAGACCCTGAAACCGTTCTGTTGCTTTCTGGAGACTTTGAGAAAAGGGCTGAGTAGGATACCGCTTCTCAAATAACTTCTCTGTACCCAAAATGACACAGGGGTCAGCCCGCCAGCCAGGTACTGGAAGACGTTCTCTATGCACCCATAGACATTTCAAAGCGACACGGTACACCTAAAAGAAGATGGCGGAATAGCTAGAACCTTGTGTCCTTACTTCTTTCATTAATTTGATCTTACACCATGATCTTGATTTCAGAACAGTGGAGTGCCCTGCATGAAACATCTCCAGTGAGTGAGATTCAGACTACAAAGTTACCTGCAATTCCCAGTCCTCCTGTACCCCTGTTTGTAAATTCCATGAAGCTGTACATTGTTCTAGAAGAAAATGAATCATCTGAGGTCGAGGATGATTTCTCCTGTGATGTCAGGGGGGCAGGAGTCAGCTCCATGTCGCACGGGAAGCCAGACTTGCTGCCTAATGGCTGATAAATAACCCCCAACCTTCACCCATAAAAACTGGGACACACGCGGGGTAGGAAGGGCAGTGTTCTAGGTTCAGCCCAACCACCTGGATGATTCTGTGAAAAGAGGTGATGCAAAGACCACACGCGGAATTGTGAAATGAAATTTCCTTTTTCACTGCCAAACATTTAACAAAAAATATTGTTCCTGAACCACTGAAGGCATATGGAAAATGGAAGTATCGAATCTTTTAACAGTCGTGGATACTATCGGCACCTCTTTATAGACTGTGTTCTCGGCTCTGGCAGGGGATTTATCAGCCTCACAGGCGTGACGCTTCTGAGCATCATTCCCGGGTAAGCATAATGTGACAAAGGGTCTCTGCAGTTACGTGTCTAAAAGGTAATTAGCGCTGAAGGCGTCCACGCTGCTTCCTCATTTAGCACGGCAAGTTTGCAGGCGCCTTAGATTAAGCGGAGATCCACGGAGCCCTGGGAAAACCAGGCGTTCCCGATGGCAAAAACAAGACCCAGGGGTGATATCTGCAAAAGAGGATGCATTTCTAATCATCAAATTCTTGGAGCAAAAAGTCCACCACGAATGGACTTCAATTTGAGTTGGCAGTTTCAATACTGTATGAAAAGTAATAACTGTGAGAGACACTAGCCCTCAGGAAACACTTATTTCTACTGTTTCAATATGTACCTGCACAGAATGTTCTTCTTGTAGCTCCCGCTCATTTATCCCACTTGATAGCCCTCTGCCCACCTCACTGCCCCGGAAGCTTAGACTACTGGCAGAATATCCCACCTGGAGTCCATCTTTGCACACCGGCTGCTCTAAAGAACATTTTCTACAGGGCAAGCGGCAAGCCACATCCTAAAAAACGTAAATCACAAAGAACTAAAAATAGAGTTGCCATATGATCCAGCAATCCCACTCCTGGGCATGGATCTGGACAAAACTATAATTTGAAAAGATACATGCATGCCAATGTTCACTGCAGCACTATTTACAATAGCCACAACATGGAAGCAACCTAAGTGTCCATCACGGATGAATGGATAAAGAAGATGTGGTATATACACACAGTGGAATATTACTCTGCCATAAAAAAGAATAATATAATGCCATTTGCAGCAACATGGATGCAACCAGAGATGATCATACTAAGTGAAGTAAGTCAGACAAAGACAAATACCATATGATGTCACTCATATGTGGAATTTAAAATATGACACAAATGAACTTATCTATGGAACAGAAACAGAATCAGGGACATAGAGAACAGAATTGTGGTTGCCAAAGGGGAAGGGGTTAGGGGAGGGATGGATTGGGAGGCTGGGGTTAGCAGATGTACGCTTTTATATATGGAATGGATAAACAACAAGGTCCCACTGTATAGCACAGGGAACTATATTCAAAATCCTGTGATAAACCATAATGGAAAAGAATATAAAAAAGTATGTATATATATATGTATAACTGAGTCACTTTGCTGTACAGCAGAAATTAACACAACATTGTAATTCAACTCTACTTCAATAAAAATAAAGTTAAAAAAGCCCAATCCGGGCTTCCCTGGTGGCGTAGTGGTTGGGAGGCCGCCTGCCGATGCAGGGGACGCGGGTTCGTGCCCCGGTCCGGGAAGATCCCACGTGCCGCGGAGCGGCTAGGCCCGTGAGCCATGGCCGCTGAGCCTGCATGTCCGGAGCCTGTGCTCCGCAACGGGAGAGGCCACAACAGTGACAGGCCCGCGTACCGAAAAAAAAAAAACCCTAATCCACATCACCTCCTGCATTTCACGTGATTTCCAATGAAGCCATCGAGAGCCATCAGGAAATTCTACAAAGCTCCACTGTGTCCTGGCTCAAGTGAGTTTCATCCGGATGGGCCTCATGTGGCCACAGACTCTCAGACCCCTCCCTCCCCTGCACTTGCTCCGCCTGGGCCCCGGTGACACGAGCACTACAGCACCCACCTGAAGAGCTACTGTCATAACATCTGGAGCCGAGCTGGGGGCGGTGGCAGCTGAGACTCATTCCACTGCCCTTATCTTTCAGATGAGTTCAAGCAGCTTGGAGTATGCTTTTCCTTGTACAATAGCAAGTCCAGCAGCAGTGACTTTTAAGAGCCCATTATTCTATTTTCAGATTTTAACCGTGCAAATGTCTCATTGCAGCTCATTTTGTGGCTTACTGAGCTGTGTTATATCATGAAGATTCTCCAAGTACAAACTGAACATGTCTCAGAGGACAATATTACAGCTCCATCCCACCTTAAACCAAGCAGAAAATCCAGTGGTTTAGAGGTGTGGGGATGGCAGGATTGCTAACAGACAGAGGAGATGCTGGCCGGGAGGGCTAAGGCTACATGATCTGAGATTAACTGGGCAGCTCTGAATGGAAGGGGTCTCTGTTGTCAGAGAGAGAGAGAGAGAGAGAGAGAGAGAGGGAGGATGGAAACAGGTGAGATTTCATCATAGACTTTGAACAGTTACAAAAGCAAATGCATTAGTTCATCTCCTTTAACCAAAGAAAATACTCCCAAGTTCCACTTTCTGTGATTGCTAAAAACAAACTCATCAGAACCCAAGCAAGAGAAGGCAAAAGGCCCTCATACACAGCAAGTGTTGTTATGGATGTCAGCCCTAGAAATGACACAGGGGCTGGTTCGTGTCCAAAAGAAAGAACAGCCCCCGGGAGGAAGTACAGTAAATCATTGATTGTAGCCAGTCACTGCTTTACAGATGCCCAGACCAACCAGATGAACTCTCTCACTCCATCCTTTGACTGTTTCCACTTCTGACCCCTGGGTCCAGCTTATCCTGTATTCTCTAACCATCCAAACTCAGGCCAAGCTTCCAGCCCCCAGCTTGGCAACCAAAGCTCTCTGCGAGATGGATTTGTCCCTAATAGGCTCCATGGTTTGGGATCGGCTACCGTGCTCTGAGCTTCGTTTCCTTCAACTACCAGAAAATGTAGAATTTGGACAAGAACTGCGTATTTCATACCTCAGGTATTCAGGTAGACCCTTCGTGACTTTTTTCGGAATGTATATACCACCAATCTTGTTACAGACTAAAGACTGTCCTTTTTTAATCATTTATTTTATTTATTTATTTTTTGCTGCATTGGGTCTTCATTGCTGCATGCAGGCTTTCTCTAGTTGAGGCGAGAGGGGGCTACTCTTCGTTGCGGTGTGTAGGCTTCTCATTGCGGTGGCTTCTCTTGTTGCGGAGCATGGGCTCTAGGCGCACGGGCTTCAGTAGTTGCGATATGTGGGCTCTGTAGTTGTGGCTCGCGGGCTCTAGAGCCCAGGCTCAGTAGTTGTGGCACACGGGCTTAGTTGCTCCGTGGCATGTGGGATCTTCCTGGACCAGGGCTGGAACCTGTGTCCCCTCCATTGGCAGGTGGATTCTTAACCATTGCGCCATCAGGAAAGCCCTAAATACTGTCCTTTAAATCAATTCACTTAAAAAAATACATTTATTTTGAAAAGAAACCTCCTGTTATTACTGTAAACTGAACCCCATTAGCACTCTAGAAAAAGTCTTAGTTTGGTGACGGTATGTCTTTGACACCTATCTTTGCTGAAATCAGAAATTTTCAAGAGTTAGAAACATGTCAAACACATTCTGACTGCAACTGAGAATTTCTCCTTGATATTACCAAAATGACTCACAAATAATTCGAAAAGGAATTTCTTTCTCAACTTTGGGCTCACATATTATGTGTGCTGAGTCACTGAACCACCTAAGATCATTTCACACACCCTGATGAAGGGGTTGGCAATCTACAACCCATCCATCCAATCCTGCCCACCGCCTGCTTTTGTAAAGAGTTTTATTGGAACACAGCCCAGGACAGTCATTTATGTATTTTTTGTGGCTGGTTCCTCTATACAGCGGAAACTTGAGTAGTGACACCAGAAACTGTATGACCCACAAAGCGAAAAATATTGACTATCTGGCTTTTTACGGAATATGTTTGTCCACCCCTGCACTAGTGGATGTATGAATTCTTAGAACATCACTGTGTCCATGAAGCTTCTTTCCTGAGTGCATAAAGCTCCTTCCGGGCTTCCCTGGTGGCGCAGTGGTTGAGAGTCCGCCTGCCGATGCAGGGGACGCGGGTTCGTGCCCCGGTCCGGGAAGATTCCACATGCCGCGGAGCGGCTGGGCCCGTAAGCCGTGGCCGCTGAGCCTGTGCTCCGCAACGGGAGGGGCCACAACAGCGAAAGGCCCGCGTACCGCAAAAAAATAAAGCTCCTTCCCTTTGCTTCTCAAACACATTTCTGTTACAGACTCATCACTGCCTTAATCATTCGTCCATGCATCTTGTGGCTTTAATTGACTATCAGCTCCATGAAGGCAAGAAGGACTCAGAAAGAACGTTACTTTGGAATCAGAGAGCCTGAAGTTGTGAACACAGACAGGTGACTAACCCTCAGGAGATACGGTCTGGTTCCTTCTCACGAAAGGAGGAATTATAATACCTATTATGACAATTAAAGAATAATAAAGGTTCAGAGAAAACTCTAATTCAAAAAGATACATGCACCCCAATCCCAATGTTCACCGCAGCACTATTAAGTGTCCACTGCAGCAACTTAAGTGTCCACTGACAGACACTATGGATAAAGAAGGTGTGGTACATGTATACAATGGAATACTACTCGGCCATAAAAATGAATGAAATAATGCCATCTGCAGCAACAGGGATGGACCTAGAGATGATCATACTAAGCGAAGTAAGTCAGAGAGAGAAAGACAAATATCATATGATATCACTTGTAAGTGGAATCTAAAAAGTAATACAAATGAACTTCTTTACAAAACAGAAACAGACTCACAGACACAGAAAACAAACTTACAGTTACCAAAAGGGAAAGCGGGGGAGGGAGGAGGGGTAAATTAGGAGTTTGGGATTAATACACGCACACTATATAACACAGACAACCAACAAGGACCACTGTATAGAACAGGGAACTCTCCTCAATATCTTATAATAACCTATAGTGGAAAAGAATCTGAAAAAGAACATATATATCACTGAATCACTTTGTGATACACCCAAAACTAGCACACACTGTAAATTAACTACAATTCAATTAAAAATGGTTTTAAAAAGAATGATATAGGTAAACCACCAAGCACATCCTATCACACTCAATGCATATTGAGACTAAATGAATGGAAAAAAACCATCAATCAACGTATTTTTAACACACTGATTTTTCTCTTCATTCCAATTTAAAGCCCTCAGATCTATTAGTAATTATACCCAATCAACGTTAGCCTCGTCCTCTAGGGTTACAATGTCCAATAAGGTAGACGCTACTCAATGAGATGCAGGCCTCTTCTTAACTGAGCTGTGCAGTGGGTGTAAAACCTGCACTGGATTTCAAAGCCAAGTACAAAACAGAAGACTGTATCATGAATATTTGTATGCTGATTATATGTGGAAATGACCATAATTTGTATTTCCTGGATTAGATAACCCATTTTATTAAAATTCATTCATGCTGTTTCTTTTTATTTTTTAGCATGGCTACTAGAAATTTTTTTCTATTTATTGACGTATTTATGTATTTAATGGGAGCATATCTGATTTACAATGTTGTGTGCGTTTCAGGTGTACGGCAGAATGATTCAGTGATACATATACGTGTATCTATTCTTCTTCAGATTCTTTCCCCATGTAGGTATTACAGGGTACTGAGTTGCATTCCCTGTGCTGTACAGTAGGAAATTCTAAATTCTATACGTGACGCACACTTGTGGCTCACATTGTATTTCTCGCGGCCACCACTGCTCCACAGTTGACAAAGTGCATTTCTCCTTCATTGTTCACCACTACCATTGAGCAGTAATGACCTTGCCCATCTTGCAGAGGAGGAGACTGGGTGTCCAAGAGGCTAAGTATTCTGTCTTGAGGGGGACTTGCTCATAACTGCCGGTGCCTGGACGCCCACTCCTAACCTGCCTACCACATAACCAAGCCTCTCTTGATCATAATGGTCAGCTAGGGCTTCTTACATCTCTTCATATCCACGTAAGGGAGCGGCAAAGACTTTTGTATCAGGAAATATTTCAGGAATACAAAAGACGTTGCTGTATTAGAGTCAACATCCATATGGACACTACCCAGTTTAAGAGGTAGACACTCTTCCCAGACCCCACGGGACTCTCTCCTTCCCTCAGAGGAACTAATACCACGAACTTGCATTTATCGCCATGAACTTGTGTTCATCATTCCTAGGTGTGTTTTTATACAAATGTATGCATATAAATATACTTATATTTACAGAAACATGCATATACACACATGCACATATGCACAGATATATATACACATATATTACACGTAATATATATGCATATGTTTTTAATATATATGTGTGTATATTACACGAGCCACAGTACTACTTTGCTTGTTTTTCAAATTGCTACAGGATCACATCATGACTTTTCAAAACTTGCCTTAGTTGCTGACTGTCTGCGTTTTGGGGGGAATTTGTGCATTTTGATGCATAAGCGCTACTTTTTAAACTCACGTCCATTGCACTACCCTACGCATAAGCCACATGGTTTGTATCCAATTCTTTCCCTGATGGAAGCTCAGATGGTTTCTAATCTTTCTCTATTGCAGTGAGTGGACATCTTTGTAGCTGCCTCGGGTTTCAGATGCAGAGACCTTCAAAGGTGTCTATCTGGAAGAACTGCCAGGTCACAGAGGAAGACCCTCTACTTGGCTAAATATTGTCAAATTGCTCTCTTGAGTGGACACACCAATTTCCACGCCCACCGCCGGGGAACCGGTGTTCCCATTACCCCACCTCTCATCAGAATTCACCTTTCTGCCAATAGGATAAATGTGAAATGACATCATATACTTTGCGTTTTCCTGGTTCCTGGAGACACAGAGCATCTTATTGGCTGGTGACATTCTTTCCTCTGAGAACGGCTTATCCATGCTCTTTGCTAGACTTTCTACTGCGTTGTTTAGCTTTTCCTCACTGATTTGCATGAGATCTTAATTCTTCTGATCTTGAGTTATCCTTGGTTGTTTCAGACTCAGCCTGCTTTATGATTCTCTTGTCATATACTTTACATAGTGTGCCAAGCACAGGGCCTATGCTTGAAAAAAAAAAGGATTAATGATGAATTGTTTTCACCCTTAAGGATGTATCTATTTATGCTCAATTGTGATACATGTCGATTTTATCTGCAACATATCCTCAATGCCCTGTCTAAACAACTGTGTTTTATTAACATAGAATTTGATTTCAATGAATAATGCATCACATAAATGGGAAATTCTGCTCTAAAATTTTCATATGATACACACTTTCACTCAAATAAAATTTATTAGAATAGTGTTATAAATTTGTTTGTATAATTGGTAAACTAAAACCTCAGAATGAATTAACAACAGACTGCCAAGCAAAATGGATGAGTCCCGCCAAACCTAATGGTAAACACACTTCATATGGCCTCACTGGGGATGCTGGGAGGGGAGAGAAAACCATCTACTGTGGGCAGACATAACTCTGCAGGCCTTAGGTTCATTTTTTCATTTAATCCTCACAATAATCCTGTAAGGTAGTGTTGGAATAATCTGGGGTAGGCCGCCCCCAAATGTGCCTCGTGGCATATTATTTTGAATTAAAGTTACTTAAGAAACAGCCAAGGCAAGAGAGACGCTCTAACCTTCCATTTCTGTCTCCCTGAAGCAGAAGTAAATCTCCCATGACAGGGGATTCGCATCTGGAGGTAGAAGGACACCCTATCACCGGAGATTGGGGAATTCAGGCCAAGAAGCCTATATAAGCAAACCTTGCCGCTGCTTTAACTGACTACCCCAAGCCCCAGCTCTGTTTAGATTCTTCACCAACTGAGCACCAAAACCTAAGCTTCTTTGTCCTGTCAATGCCTCACCACCGTACTTTTTCTTCATCTAAAAAGTATAAAAGCTGCCTGCTTTGGCGACTTCTTAGGTCTCATTTCTATGAGCCTGAAGCCGAGCAGGACCCTGTGGGGCTCCTGGGCACGGAAGCCTTTCTGTGTCCCCCGTTTCTTGATTACAGGAAATAGGCTTCATTCAGCCTCCATGACCTTCCCTGAGTTCCAAAGGGCAGGTTCAAACAGTTGCTAATTAGGGAAGGGAGGGGATGCAGAGATAAGGGGGCAGCAGTCAAGAAACAATAGTGCGGCCTTGGGGCAGGGTCCTGGTTCCCCCTCGAGGGATGCACCTAGCAATAAGACACTGAGCTGTTCTGCAGATACTGAAATCCCCACCAGGTGGGAGAAGTTAACTGCATGCTGCGCACAAGCCCTAGACCCCAGACCAACTGGAACCAGAAGGTTGATGATGCCGACTCCCACTTACCTCACCACCAACCAATCAGAAGAAGGTCCACGAGCTGACCGCGCCCTCTTTGAACCGTTGCTATAAAAGTCCTCACTACCCACTCCAGGCTGGAGGACACAGTTTTCAGGGCATTAGCCCACTGTGGCCCCCTTTGCCTGGCAAAGCAATAAAGCTATTCTTTTCTCCTTCTCCCAAAACTCTGTCTCCAAGATTAATTTGGTACCAGGGTACAGAGGCCAGATTCGGCTTCAAGACCACCGTGTTGCAGGAGTAAAATTTTTTTTCTTTTTCTCCCGTTCAACTGTCTTGCATCAATTTTACTATCACTCCACCCACAGCACTCAAGACGGGTACAGGGGGGAAATTTCCCCTGACAGTGGATATTACTTTCCAGTGTTTTCAAAGGAAGAAACTAAATACTCATGGAGGATGAGGAACTTCCCTAAAGTCACACCATGAGTGATGGGGTCAGGACTCACACCCACATCTTTTATTTCTTATTCAACAAGAATTTTCTTCTAGTGCACCAGGTACTGAGTTCCAACAAGACAGATAAATGAGGGATCATCACTTAACTGGCTTCCAAATGCTTTCTCTTACGGATCCATCCCCAGATGTTGAGGATGGTAGAGGGCAGCTTGGAGCTGCATTGTCAGCTATA
>NW_020174645.1:1257352-1340050 GCF_003031525.2 Neophocaena asiaeorientalis asiaeorientalis | reverse complement strand
CCTCGCCCCAAAGTCATCAATTAGCTAAATACCAACGTAAACGTAAGAAAGCATTTCAAAAAGTAAGAGGGCACAGAACGAGATGGAAACCTTCTTTATCATTTGATTGTGAACTTATCACCCATCACTCTACGGTCTTTGCAAAAGAATTATGATGAATACTATTCTTTTCTAATCCCTAGAGAAACCTTAACTCTAAAAAATGTGGTTTCAGTTACATTCTTTATTCAATTTGCAAACTATTTCAGATACACAGTAAGACATAGGTACCTCACACTCAGCTACAGAACTGAATTACAAATCCACCTGAAGTCCCCATGTAACTTCCTTAACTGTTTGCTTCACCACAGGCACCCCATCACCCCTCCACCCAGCCACCAGGTATCCATCTCCTACCCCGTACTTGGTGTTGCAGTTCATATGTATATAATTACACTCTCAGTACACACATAAATCTACATCTATGTTTATATGCAACTATTTTGCAAGTTTAGAGAACGTATATTACACTGTCCGTGCCTACCTAGAATTTGATCTTTTCCCCTCACTATTGTGTACGTGATATGACCCCACTGTAGTGCATTCATTCTCTCTGCTGTAGAATACGCGTTGAATAAACATTTCCTAATTTATGTATGCATTACTTTTTGATAAACATGTATGCTGTTTCCTGTGTTTTTCTATTAAAAGCAACGCAGTTTTGAACAGTCTTCCATTTATCCTAGTTGAGATGAGCAAGAGCTTCCAAAGAAATAGATAATTTTAAAAAAAGAAACAAAACCAGAATTACTGGGTCATTTGCCAGGTCATGTATCTTCAAGTCAACTCCACGTGGCCAAATCACTTTGCAAAATAGTGGTAACAACTGATCTCCTCACTGGCAACACGTTGGAATGCCCATTGTTTCATTTCATCCCCAACAGTTGGTCCTGTCACACTTTTTCATTTTTTCACTCTGACGGGTGTAAAACAGTCCCTTGATGTGGTTTTAATTTTCCATTTCCATGACTTTATTTCATTTCATTTCTTTGTGAAATTGAGCGTCTTTTCTATGGCCATTGACGATGCAGGTTTCCTCTCTTACGAATCACCTGTTCACGTGTTGTTTTTCCCTTTATTTTGAATATTCTCCATGATAGGGCAGCTGCCATGACTTTTACACCTTGAACACTTTATAAGTAAGTTACTACTACTTTGTTTGACCTTGAATATTGGCTGGCTCGTAGGTAAACAGGGAAATCAGAAGTTAGCATATATAAAGCCCCAGGGCGCCCCCGAAACCACTTTATCTTCCTACTTTGCTGGCTACTGAATCCAACCCAGCATCCCTACACATGTATCAGCACCCGGCCGTGGTGTTCCTTATGTAGTCCTTAATCCCAGGCAATGAATGAGTTTTGGCCTAGTTACCATATTCCTTTCTGGATGTGCCAGTATGCTTGTGATCATTTTGGTTTTTGTTTTTTTGTGCTCTTTTTTTTTAGATTTTTAAAAGGAAGCTTTATATTGCTGAAAATAACAGGAAACCAATATCAGTGGCTGCCAACAGAAGGTGTCTTCAAAAAGAAACACAATGGAAAGAAAACACCATGAAAAACCAGCCTTTATGGTGTTCCTTGCCTGTTCTTTTTTGCTTGTTTGGTTGGTTTTTTTGTTTGTTTGCTTTCGGGGGTTTTGTCTTTTATTTTTATTTTGTATTGGAGTAGAGTTGATTAACAATGTTGTGTTAGTTTCAGTTATACATGGACGTGTATCTATTCGTTTTCAAATGCTTTTCCCATTTAGGTTATTACAGAGTGTTGAGCAGAGTCCCCTGTGCTCTACAGTAGGTCCTTGTTGGTTATCCGTTTTACATATAGCAGTGTGGACATGTCAATTCCAAACTCCCAATCTATCCCTCCCCCCACCTTCCCCCCTTGGTGATAAATTCGTTCTCTGAGTCTGTCTGTCCCTGCTCTGCAAACACATTCATCTGTATCGTTTTTCTTTAGATTCCACCTATAAGCAACATCCCATGATATTTGTCTTTCTCTGTCCAACCCACCCCACCCAGCATAACAATCTCCAGGTACATCCATCTTTTATTCCCAGGCAATGAATGAGTTTTTGCCTAGTCACTGTATTCCTTCCAGGACGTGCTGGTATGCTTGTGATCATTTTGAACCCTTAACCCTCTCTTCCAGCCAGGAGAGAGCCACTGTGATGCCGAAAACAAGGTCTTAATCACTTTGATTTAAAGATGTAATACACCCCCGTGTTAGCTGAATCTATTCTCTTCCTTTGTGACTGAGCCTCATTAATGCTATAAGGCAAGGGAGTTACAAGGGGGTAGTGCACACCCGTGGTTCCCAGTTTATTTTTAATCTTGGTTCATTTACACAAAACAAAAGATCCATTTCTCTTTTTTTTTTTCCCCCGGTACGCAGGCCTGTGGCCTCTCCCGTTGCGGAGCACAGGCTCCGGACGCGCAGGCTCATGGGCCCAGCCGCTCCGTGGCATGTGGGATCTTCCCGGACCGGGGCACGAACCCGTGGCCCCTGCACCCGCAGGCACACTCTGAACCACTGAGCCACCAGGGAAGCCCCAAGAGATCCATTTCTTAGGCTGCTTCCCCACCATATCCTACTCCCCAGTGCAGGGGAGGAGGTGGATTCAACTAGCAAAAATAAGCACAGTATTGGGAAATACATACATTTTATATGTTTAATATAATATTATTTATATAACATAAATATATTTAATGTAATATATATTATATACTTAAGATAATAGAATATATTACAAATTTCCCCAAATTGTACTTATTTATTTATATATATTGCTCTTATATTTATATACATATCTGGAGCAAAGGGGATATGAAAACAGTTTTATTTAAACCACAGCATGTCTTTCAGTGCAGCTAATGGAAAGTTCCAGGCTATTAAAGAAATAGTCTCTCCAGCATCACAACCATTCTGAAGTTAAACAAACAACCCCAAACAAATTAAGTGGATATAACGTTGCGAGTAAAACCAGCAGGGTCGTTCATAACTGAGAAGCAAGAAAAGCAACAACTGAAAAGTGCGAACAGCTCAGGACATCTTCTCACGGCCATTCTCTGGCCACACATGCACACAATAGGGGCTCTGTATTATTGCAGGGGTTATGGGGCTATAGCCTCTTTAGTATAATAACACGGTCTTCAGCAAATTGCACGAAAATACTGATTTTAGTCTTCGAATTCCAAATTTCTGTAACTTTGATAACTCAGCCGGTTCCTAGGAGTAATCTTTAGTCACATGTAAAAATGACATCTATGGCCTTGCAAACCATTGAAAGAATCAAAGCAAGGGTGTGCAGCTTTAGATCAGTTGGCCTAGAAGGGGGCTCTGATAACCTCCACTAGTGCTTTGAAGCCCGGTTTAGGAATCACCAATGTAACACATTCTTTGAATCAAGGTAACCCACTGGAATCCCTGCCTGGTTCTCTCCAGCGAGAAGAGGATCATCTATTTCTGATAATGTTCAGCAGGAGACTGCGGGGCCTGCCTCTGCCTGAGAAATCTTGATGGAAAACACTCATTCATTCACTTATTCATTCATTCAACAATTATTAAAGCATTCTGAGCACTGCTGGTAAACAGAAAAATAGCCCCCAAAGATACCCGTGTCCTGCTCCCAGGAACCTAAGACAATGTAATACTATGACGCAAGGGGGATTGAGGCTGCAAATGGAATTAGCTGCTAACCAGCTGGCCTTAATGTCAGATGATCTTGGATTATCTGGGCAGCCTGATATAATCGCAAGGGCCCTTTTTATGTAGAAGAGGGAGGCAGAAGGTCAGAGTCGGAGAGAGATTTAAAGATGTCATGCTGCTGGGTTTCAAGATGAAGGAAGGGGCTACAAGCCAAGGAAGATAGGCGGCCTTTGAAGAGCAAAGAAACAAATTCTTCCCTGGAGCCTCTAGGAAAAAATGCATCCCAGCCCACACCTTGACCTTAGCCCAAGGAGATCCATGCACTTCTGACCTACACAGCTATAAATTATAAAATTAGCTGTTTCAAGCCACCATGTGTGTGGTCATTTGTTACAGCAGCTACATGACACTAGCACAAGCACCACTGTTTGCCAGGCATGTGCAAGGGGCTGGGTGCAGTGATGAGCCCAACGGGTCTGTTCACACGTCTCTGCCCATGACCCCACCGTCGGCCCACAGGCCAAGACAGTAATTAAGAAAACAAGCCATAATATATTTTAAATTGCCTTAAGTCCTCAAAAGAAGTTAATGGGATGTTAAGGAGTAAATTAAGTCGACACATTTTAAGTAAGATGGTAAAGGAAGCTCCCTCAGACAAGGTGGCCTTTAAGGTAGCCAGGTGAAGAAAAGAGAGATGAGAGCCCAGTTGGAGGTCATGATGGTTGGACATACAAGAGGAGAAATGGCCGGAATAGGGCTGGAGAGGTAGGCAGGGCCCAGATCATGCCAGGCCTGTTTGGGCTGATTTCAGTCTAATGCAATGAAGCCACTGGGACAACTGGGCCTGACTGCCAGCTTGTAAGCGAAAGTGGGGTCCGGCCACTCACTGCTCAAAAGCCAATAAAGAGGCCAGTCTGGTGGAAAGGATTTTTTTTTTAATTTATTTTGGATGCCAGCAACCTGCGGAGGGGGACGCGGGTCCAAAGGCCGACTCCCCCACTGACAATCGGGGGCAAGCTCTTTTATAGACGGAGTGAGGGGGCTCCACGCAGAACCAGCACGGGCAGCTGTGACAGGCATCTTGAACTTGGTCATGTCATGGTCTGATCAGCGTCATCTTGATTGTTCTAAGTACCGTTAATCTTCAGTTCCAGGGTTGGTCTGTTCCCATTTCCTTGAGGCCAGTTCTCGGAATGGTGGCAGCTTATGTCATGGCTACAGCCTGGTCATCATGTAGTTAACTTCTGCCACCTGGGAGGGGTTTCAGTGTCTACAAGACGGCTCCCAGGACACAGCTCAGGATATGATCTCTAGCCCTTGAAGAGGAACTAAGGGGCCTTGACTTTGCCTACTGACCAAACTATTGTATTCTTATTTAGTCTTGTTGGACGGTTTTCCTTTGTTTCTTCATTTTTCTCACTTCTCTGAGTAAACTTACTCTTTGGCTGAAGTTTTTCCACAGACGAAAGGCAGGTGGAGGACATGGTTGGGAAGGACCATAGGGCCCCGCTCTGGATTTCAAGCTCACGGTGCAAAAACAGGCACACAAGTGCATCGTGAGAGATAGTTCTCCTTGGAAGAAGCCTCAAGTTACGTTGCAGTTCATTCTATTTTGCTACTTTTACTTTAAAACTAACTGAATCAAGGGAGAAAACTGAAAGTAGGTAATCCTGGATAAGATTAATTGGGATCAGAAAAAGCCAGCAGTCACTTCAGGATTGGAACTGAGCCGCCCACAAACTGTAACCAGCTGCATTTCTGGATCAGGGTTTTTCAGCCCTTAACTTTTTCATTATGGCTCCCTAGGGAGACTATTTTTAAATAAACTTTAAAAAATTTTAGAACCGTTTTAGAAAAATAGCTAAGACAGTACAGATCTAATCTGTAGATCTAATCTGTAGATCTAACCTACCCCACACTCAGCATCTTCTATTCCTATAGTACATTTGCTACAATTTGTGAACCAATGTTCGTACATGATTAACTAAAGTCCACAAGGCATTCATTTTTTTTTTTTTTTTTTTTTTTTTTGCGGTACGCGGGCCTCTCACTGTTGTGACCTCTCCCGTTGTGGAGCACAGGCTCCGGACGCGCAGGCTCAGCGGCCATGGCTCACGGGCCCAGCCGCTCCGCGGCATGTGGGATCTTCCCGGACCGGGGCACGAACCCGCCTCCCCTGCATCGGCAGGCGGACTCTCAACCACTGCGCCACCAGGGAAGCCCCCTAATTGTTTTTTTGTTTTAATAGATTTATTTATTTTATTTTTGGCCGTGTTGGGTCTTCGTTGCTGAGAGTGGGCTTTCTGTAGCTATGGCGAGCAGGCTTCTCACTGCGGTGGCTTCTCTTGTTGTGGAGCACGGGCTCTAGGCACACGGGCTTCAGTAGTTGTGGCTCGCAGGCTGTAGAGCACAGGCTCAGTAGTTGTAGCACACGGGCTTAGTTGCTCCGCAGCATGTGGGATCTTCCGGGACCAGGGCTCGAACCCGCGCCCCCTGCACCGGCAGGCGGACTCTCAACCACTGCGCCACCACGGAAGCCCCAGCATTCAATTTTTTACTTAATGTTTTTTAGGGATTTCCAGGATCCTATCCGGGGTATCATGTGACATTTTTTCACCAGATCTCCTTGGGCTCCTCTTGGCTGTGACTGTTCCTCAGACTCTCCCTCTTTTTGATGACCTTGACAGTCTTGAGAAGTACTCACAGATATTTTGTAGAATGTTCCTTAATTGAAATTTGATATTTTTTTCCTGATTACACTGGGGTGAAGTATCTTTGGGAGGAAGTCAATACATGTAAAATGGCATTTCCCTTATATCATGTCAAAGGTACGTGCCCATCTGTGGCTACTGGGAGCTTTTTCGGGTGGCTTCTGTGTCTCTGGCACATTGCCGTGTGTGTGTGTGTGTGTGTGTGTGTCTGTGTGCGTGCGTGTGTGCCAGCACTTCCATTACAAGATGTTCCAGCTCTCAGAAGCTCTGTTACACATATATTTCCTAATCACTTTTTCCTATGAAATTTTAAGACCACAGATACACTGTACATCTGTTAAGTACTTTAAATATATCTGTATTTTCTACATAATAAGGGAAATATTCTTTTTGTCCCCCACCCCGCCCCC
This sequence comes from Neophocaena asiaeorientalis asiaeorientalis, assembly GCF_003031525.2. Taxonomy (NCBI): domain Eukaryota; kingdom Metazoa; phylum Chordata; class Mammalia; order Artiodactyla; family Phocoenidae; genus Neophocaena; species Neophocaena asiaeorientalis. The sequence continues at coordinate 1,333,249 of NW_020174645.1, read as the reverse complement.
AGCAAAGAACCAATTATATGCCTTTGGGGGGCAATTCTAACTGCACTGAAAGTGCATGATCTATACCTATATTTACCACTTCAGAAAAAGCCATCACAATGATGATGCCAGGTCACCATATATAGTTTCCAGCCTGCTCCTTACTAGAGAGAACAATTGGATAAATGATTGACTCCTGTCTAATTTAGAATTGCTCTTTTTCTTAAGGGCTGCTCAAAGACTCAGGGTGTTTGACATCTGCTGGAGGGGGAAATGCATCTATCTGAGAGAAATGAAAAGGGTATACCATTAAAATGGAGGGAGAGATTCTAAAAACCAAAGAAACCAACAAACCACAGCCCTTTATACCTAAAACACTTTCCTTCCATTTCTGTCTCCTCTCATTTCCTCGAATTCCTCTCCTACAGCGTAGGGTGACTCTGAGTCTTCAAACTTCACGTAAGGACACCGATAGCTGACTTCACAAACCGTGAGCAGCCGTGTTCATCACCCCAGCGTGGTCTCAAAGCCCTTCATTTGTGCTGTAATAATTGGCTAGAGCAGAAATGAGCTGCCGGTAGCTGAACCAGAAAACAGCATCATCTTAAAAGAGCCATTTCTGGGATGGGGCTGCATTTTGTCTCTCTTTGGACATTGCAATATTATGAAAAGAATGCAAACACACAGAAGCAAGTGTGGTGACTTTCTGCGTCCTGAACCGTTTGGATACAGGCGAAAAAGTAGCCATGGAGATACAATTTTACGTGAACAAACTTCTCGTTCGGTTTCTCTAGCTTGCAAGCAGGCTCCCATGAACCCAGGCTCCCAGGATGCCCCAGCGCCAAGCCAGCCCCCAAAAGAGCGGGCTCTGATCCCTTAGGTAACAATGAGGAAGGACAGAGCTGACCCCAATCCTTCCACCATCAATAGGGATGGTGGAAACAAAGTCTCCAAGCAGACCTATAACCACCACTCAAATATATTTTTGCAATTAAATTCTGAAGGTCATCATTTCAGAGGGCAGCCTCCCCTTCGAAGCAGCAAGGGCTTGAGGTCTACAAAACTGCGTGGGTAAGTGAATGGCAATGAACGCAACGGGCCATTTGCTGTACATCCAGTCATGGGTGGTGATGGTCTGCGGGAAAACAGCTGTGGTTAAAGGAAGGAAAACCTGAAACTGAGATGCTGAGTGGTGAACATGGGTTGCTGATAACAGACAGTTTCCTGAGCTTGCAGACAAATCACATGGGCTTCTGAAAAGGAGGCTTGGTACCTGGCATTTTCCTTTGTGCATTTGACTATTAATTCAGAACACCCTCAGGCCATCACCACCCTGGACTGAACACAGAGGTGGGTGGTAGATGTGAACCAACCAACCAATTCTCCTACTGAACCCTGCCTTCCAGCACCTTGGGACAGTGAACCACTGAAATCAAACAATACAAGGGGACTTCCCTGGTGGTCCAGTGGTTCAGACTCCATGCATCCACTGCAGGGGGCATGGGTTCCATCCCTGGCTGGGGTACTAAGATCCCGCAGGCCACACAGTGTGGCCAGAAAAATACATGTAAATAATGCAATTTTAGGTAATGATACGTGCTGCAGAGAATTGCCCTGGAAAGTATCTCTGAGGAGCTGACATTTGGAATAAACCTGCTCCCTGACAAAGCACAAACTATGCAAAGATGACAGGGAGGGACTTCCCTGGTGGCGCAGTGGTTAAGAACCCGCCTGCCAGTGCAGGGGACACGGGTTCGAGCCCTGGTCCGGGAAGATCCGACATGCCGCAGAGCAACTAAGCCCGTGCGCCACAACTACTGAGCCTGTGCTCTAGAGCCCGCGAGCCACAACTACTGAGCCCATGTGCCGCAACTACTGAAGCCTGCATGCTTAGAGCCCATGCTCTGCAAAAAGAGAAGCCCGCACACCTCAACGAAGTGTAGCCCACACTCGATGCCAACTAGAGAAAGCCCGTGCACAGCAACGAAGACCCAACACAGCCATAAATAAATAAATAAATAAATAAATTTGTTTTTTAAAAAAGACAGTCACACCTCAACGAAGTGTAGCCCACACTCGCTGCCAACTAGAGAAAGCCCGTGCACAGCAACGAAGACCCAACACAGCCATAAATAAATAAATAAATTTGTTTTTTAAAAAAGACAAAGAATGAATGAGCTTTCCAGGCAAAGGAACACACCAGAATCCAATAACCCCTGGTGATGACAAAAACCACTAGTTTAAGTAATTAGATAAACAGTTGCAAATAACTTAGGTAAAGTAACTCAGAAAGGTCTTAGAATGTCTTCTTTCATGTCCCCCACAAGCCTTCAACAACTGCCCTTCGTCTAACAGGGGATTTATTCCTTGTCATTAGTCAACAATTCATGGTTTACTCCCTTCCCCTAAATTCATTCCTTACTTTCAAGCTTTTCATCCTATAAATGTCAGCTCCAGAAATCAGCATCTCAGACTATCAGGGAAACCACAGTAGCAAACACCAAATGGTACATTCAAGATGGCTACAAATTCGTTGCTACTCCTTCCGTTGGAAGGTGATGTATGATTCCCCTGCCCGGCAACCTGGGCTGGTCTCCATGAACTGCCTGATAGACAGAATGGCTTCTGAAGCTGGGTCCTAAACAAGACTGAAACTTCAGCTTAGTTCCTTGTATCATGAATCTTTGGAAGCCAGCCTCTAGGTAAGATGTGTGGTTATTCTGAGCCCACCAAGCTGTGAAAAGTTTGGCGATGGAGGATGCAAGGCCACATGTAAAGAGGCCAAGGCCACCATGGTGCTAGGTGTGTGAGTTTAGGAGCTACTTTGTCAGCGGGGTTCCAGCTGACGGCACTTGGAGGCAAGATGAACCTCCCAACTGAGCCCTTCCTGAGTTTCTGACTCAGAAAGAATTGTCAACAAATTAAAAGCTGTCTTAAGCCACTAAGTTTGGGGTGGTCCCTTATACAGTGATAGAGAATCAGAATACATCTTTTTTATCAAGATTCCCAGCATGATCAGATTGGTTGCGTGGCTACTCAAAAGCAAACTTCCTAAAATGTTTGCCATAAAGGGAAAAAAGGTCATTTTCTTATATTCCAGCTACTTAAAAATTCTCAAAAACCAATTAGTGTTTACTCATGACCCCTGCTTCTATCAACTGTAAAGGAGTAGTCAGCTTGAAAAGTTGTGACTTTGTGAATTGAGAACAACTTAACTTTCTCCTAATAATGGGTAAGATAATAGGTAAGTAACAAACAAACAAAAAACCCAGAAACAAAAGCCAAAACCCTGCTGCTCTTCTCTGTCAAGTTTTGTGCAGTTAGTCTTAAGAACACAGAATACCTTTTTTTGTAGATTATTATAAATAGTTTTAGCAACATTACAATATATGACAGGGTGGAGTAGATTTTGATTATGACTATTTTCTTACGAAATGCCGTTCAGCTCTTTAAAAAATACTACCTATTTCAGAGACTGATTCAGCTGGATTTATTGAACAGTATTCTCTAAAATCTTCCAAGTAGGTACAATGAACAAAAGAGTTGCTATCCTTAAGTGAAAACCAAGGAATTTTATTTGGGAACGTCTGTGAGTTAAGAATAAAGTGGATGAGAAACAGAGACCCAGACACAGAGAACAAATGTATGGATACCAAGGGGAAAGGGAGGCAGGTGGGATGAATTGGGAGGCTGGGATTGACATATATACACTATTGGTACTATGTGTAAAATAAATAAATAATGAAAAAATTTTTTAAATTACAGCCTCCGATGGTCTTAAATTTTCTATCTGCCATTGTAAAATGTCCTGATGTGAAAATATTTCAGGATGGAAAAATAAAGCCTACAAACTTCCTCTGTTTAAAAAAAAGAAAAAAAGAAGTATAAAGTGGATGAGATTACCAGGAGGCATCAAGTAGATGACCCAGAAAGAATGCTATCTGAGTTGTGAGAGCAATTATCGCTGGGTCATGATTCAGGGTCACCATCTCCGTTCCCAGAAAAAGACCAGAATTATGCTTTCCTGGAAGGGGTGAGAGTAACGGGTCGTGGAGGAGGATGGAGGCTCATGGACGGGATCAAACACATATTGTAAAAGAAGAGACATGCCCCAATTACTGGAGGTGACGTGGTAACATTATATGGAGGTATGAGGAAGTGATAAATAAATGGGAACGGTGATTCATTCTGTCCCCAAGTGCTCTGAGACCTCCGGGGGATCTTACGTCTAAGATGCAAATACAGCTCCGGGGAAAGTTGTAATGATGTCGTCTTCTTATCATCACCTCTGAAACAGGCGCTTCCTCTCTCCTGCTTCTCTGGCTTGCGTCCCCTATTCATTATACTCCCGACAAAAGTCTGGTTGAACTGGCTTGTGGCCATCCAATACGGAGACACGTTAGGTGGATGGCTATGTCCAGCGCTATACTGAATACAACTCACTGACGTGGCCTTGCTTAATGTTGGCGTCCGTGTTGATCCCAAAGTCTGGTCCAATCAACTGTGCAAGAATAAAAGACTCACATGGCATAAAGCTGCAGGCTGGTGCTTTCCTTAAAAGAGGGCTGTCCAGCTCAAGCTCAGGTACAGGAGCTACTCATACATCTTGTGCCAAAATGTACCACCTTGACACCCCTTGTTTGTGGTACTGAGAATACGCCATGAACTGGCAGAACATACACCAATGGGATTTGGCAAATCAGCCTCCATCACAGATAGCTTCTATCTTATTTTCTCAAACTGACATCCTCTTGACACAATTTGGTGGGAACATCACTATTGCCAGTATCTGGACTGAGGCAGGAATTACGTGGGGGACTAAAACTCACTACCACCAACATCCCTCTGCGAACTAAGAATGTCACCTGCCCAATCAGTGAACAAGCCCTCAGCCACTGCAGCTGCCCTGCTCGCAGCTGTGCACGCTGTGGGGATTCAGGATGGAGCAAGACAGGATACTGGCCCTAGATATTTCAGGTGCATATCGAAGGAATGATTTCAGTGAGCCCAGACTCCTGCATCTTCCCAGACACAGAAAGCACTAAATTCTTTAACTTGTGTTGTCTGGTTTTCTTTAATGAACAGTAATCTGATGTTCCAACTATATATATATTGTTGCAAAAACCCTTATATATCCTGGCTCCCCCCTTCCCTCTTTGGAGCCATCCCTCAGAGCTCTCGGAGAGGCTGCCTCCCAGGTTTAAGTCCTCAGAAAGTCCACCAAATAAAGCATCATTCTCAACTTTTAGGTTGTGCATTATTACTGGGTTTTTTTGTTTGTTTGTTTGTTTTTTTGCGGTACACGGGCCTCTCACTGTTGTGGCCCCTCCCATTGCGGAGCACAGGCTCCGGACGCACAGGCCCAGCGGCCATGGCTCACGGGCCCAGCCGCTCTGCGGCATGTGGGATCCTCCCGGACCGGGGCACGAACCTGTGTCCCCTGCATTGGCAGGCGGACTCTCAACCACTGCGCCACCAGGCAAGCCCGTGCATTATTTTTTAATCAACATCTCCTACAATGTTTACTTTTCCGAAGTCCAATTTACTTCCGGAGTCTTAATGGACCACGCAAATACCACTGCTAAAATATAAGCCACAGTGTAGCAAGTTGGGGAAGAAGTATCTAAAAGAGAAAAAAAGTCTCTTGCAGGAGAAGTTGTTTGCATGGTCTGGGTTCAAGGGAATCTCCCACCAGTGGCCATGTGTATACAAGGCCTCTAGACTTGAGCTGGTGTTTGAAAGCCAGGGACACATGCACATTTCTGTGGCTATCCCTAGGCCGCTACATTTTCATGGAAATGAAGCTGCCAAAGGTTCGTTCTTCAGGGGCTTCTGGAATTAACAAATGAAAAGAAACTCACTGAAAAGCTAATTTTCGCAGACTGCAAAACACATTTCGAAAATGAAGAAGAAGGTGGAAAGGTTACTTGGTGCTCTGTAAACACAGTGCTCCGGTGATGTGCTAAGCTATTAGTCTGTGAAGCCCCATTAGCCAGGAGACTGGACCTCAGCTTCATACCTCCATAAAGGCCAAACTGTAGTCGACAGCACCACAGCTGAAGGACGATTTGATGCATCTGATATGCCCCTCAGGTCGTAGGTGGGAGCACACTTTCATGTGCCTTTAAAACATTCTCTCCAGCTGGGTATCTCTGTTCTCGCCTGTTTTACCTCTGAACGCAACAGTACTCTTAAATGAGCAAAGGAATCAAAGCAAATGCTTACTTGCATATCTATCGGTATATACACATACAGTTAGCTGACAAGTGACCAAAGCATTTCACTAGGCTTTGGCCAAATATATGCTCCCCTATGAATTACATGCTCCTTGTCATCAGGGGTAAAGAAAAAGAGAAATACAATAGCAACGCAGCAAAGACGGAGCTGGTATTCTCTCTTTTCTGCTCCGTAAGTGTGCCCCCACTGAATTCATCAAATAACACAATTTGACAGAGTCCACAAATCAGTACAGGGCTAGATGTGCCCTATGGGATGTTCGAGTCATATAAAAAGTCTATGATGGGGGTGTGTGGGATGAACTGGGAGATTGGGATTGACATATATACAGTACTATGTATAAAATAGGTAACTAATGAGAACCTACTGTAGAGCACAGGGAACCTGACTCAGTGCTCTGCGGGGACCTAAATGGGAAAGAAATCCAAAAAAGAGGGGATATATGTATACGTATGGATGATTCACTTTGCTGTACAGCAGAAACTGACACAGCAGTGTAAAGCAATTATACTCCAATAAAAAAAAGTCTATAGTATCTTCTTAGATGATTGGCTGGAAGGGTAAATATGATTAATATCTGAGAAAGAAGGAAACAAGCTCTAACACATGGTACAGCTCAGAAGTGTAGTAAAAGTTCAGCTGAGGGAATATTCTCGGGGGAGAGCAGGTAGGTTAGCTATTCTGCCAGGACACATGCTAAGAGCCTTGAGATCAAACACGACCCGCGAGCTGGGTGTAAGTTTGAGCCTTCTCTTTGTGGTAGCCAGGCCATAGATCTCACAAAGAAGATGAGGATAGGTCTAACTTTTGCCTTAAACTCAGAAGTCTCTTTAGAGTGAAGACAGCATCAAGCCATCTTTAAGTTGCATGTGGAGCTGTTTCTACTCAGTGGAATTTGCTGGCTCATCCATTTGTGGATGGTCTCTTACCTGGTCCGCCTCTGCTCCCTGAATTACTCACAAGGAGTAGCCAGGGTCAAGCAGGGCAGTCTTATAATTCAGTAAAGCTAATGACCTAGGTGGATAGAACACACAATCTTGGCTTTTTCTGCCCAAGGCTCAAATCAACTGACCTAATAAGACAGGTAACAATATGAGTCATTAACAATTAGGACAGGGCTTCCCTGGTGGCGCAGTGGTTAAGAGTCCACCTGCCAATGCAGGGGACACGGGTTCGAGCCCTGGTCTGGGAAGATCTCACATGCCGTGGAGCAACTAAGCCCGTGCACTACAACTACTGAGCCTGTGCTCTAGAGCCCGTGAGCCACAACTACTGAAGCCCGTGTGCCTAGAGCCCGTGCTCCACAACAAGAGAAGCCACCACAATGAGAAGCCTGCTCGCCATTACTAGAGAAAGCCCACTCGCAGCATCAAAGACCCAACACAGTGAAAAATAGAATAAATAAAATAAACAAATCTATTTAAAAAAAACAATTAGGGGGCTCCCCTGGTGGTGCAGTGGTTGAGAGACCGCCTGCCGATGCAGGGGACACGGGTTCGTGCCCCGGTCTGGGAAGATCCCACGTGCTGCGGAGCGGCTGGGCCCGTGAGCCGTGGCCGCTGAGCCTGCGCGTCCGGAGCCTGTGCTCCGCAACGGGAGAGGCCACAGCGGTGAGAGGCCCTCGTACCGCAAAAAAAAAACAAAAAACAATTAGGACTGCACTGGGCTGCAGGTAATAGATTTAATCACAGCAGTTTAAAAAAAAAAAAAAAGGGGAGATCTTTTTCCCGCGTAAAAGAAATCCAGATGCAGATGAAAGGCAGAGTTGGAGCTGTGAACTGAAGAAGTTATCAAGGACTCAGGCTCCTTCTAGCTTCCTGCTACCACATCTAGATCATGACACTCAGTCTCCTGGTCTCAAGTTTTATTCTCTACACCCATCCTTACGTACCAGGAAGGAAGAAGGGCGAAAGGCACATAGTGTGCCCTGGTTACCTCTGCCCTCTTTTATCAAGACAAGAATAGTGTCCCAACAAGTCTCTTCCAAAGATCTCCAGTTAGATCTCACCAGAACATACTGGATCACTCCAGGGTCTCAGAGTGTGTGGGATTTTCTGTGGGCGCTTTAAGAGCAGACTCTGCTTCCTACAGCTCTCCAGCTCTCCCGCACGCAAGCTCCCCTGACCTTCAAAGCCAGATGTTCTGGGGCCTTGTCTTCCTGGTTCAGGACCCCTGGGCTGGGGAGCCTGATGTGGGTCCTGGATCCCTCGCTCCTTGAGGAAAACCTCTGCAACTATAATTACCCTCCTGTTTGTGCGTCGCCTACCAGAGGTGAGGGTCTTGACTACACTGCGTCCCTGCCCCTCCTACCTATCTCAGGTGGTTCCTTCTTTGTATCTCTAGCTACGAAAAACCTTTTCTGCTAGTCTTCAGGTCATTTTCATCAACAGTTGCTCTGTAGAATAGACGTGTAGTTGCCAAGGGGGAGGGGGGTGACAGAGGGATGGATTAGGGTTTGGGATGAGAAGATGCAAACTGTTATATACAGAATGGATAAACAACAAGGTCCTACTGTAGAGCACAGGGAACTATAGCCCATCTCTTGGGATAAACCCTCATGGAGAAGAACGTCTATATGCGTGTAACTGAGCCACTCTGCTGTACGGCAGAGATGGGCATGACATTGTAGATCAACTATACTTCGCTAAGGAAAAAAAAGAAAAGAAATACAGTTAGCACTTGCTACCTGCACAGACTCCCGCAGCTTCTGTGTAAGAACAGGCACAGGGTAGGTCCCAAACGCTACCCTCTTTCACACTTACCAGCGGTGCCTCCAGCTTGGCTGACGGGCAATCCTAGGTGTGGAGATTTCCTACGACCACACAGTAGCAGCGATGCTCCAACAACGGGATGATCGACATCTAACCCAGGTAGAAAACTAAGAACCAGAGGGATGTGTAGATCTATCAGCCTTGGGAGATACCTCTGTCTTTCATGGAATGTGCAGTCCTCAGAGTGATGCGAGCAGGGCTCAGTATCTGCCTGATACATATGAGAGAAAGGTAGGAAACCAGAGCAGATGCAAGATGAAATAGGGCAAGAGGTAGCAAAACGTGGTTCTCATGGAAAATTAGGAGCAGAAAGCAGAGGGATTCAGAAAGGGCCTCGTGTTACATTTTTTGTTTGTTTGTTTTTTTAATTTTTATTTTACATTGGAGTATAGGTGATTAACAATGTGTTGGTTTCAGGGGTAGAGCAAAGTGATTCACTTATACATACACATGTATCTACTCTTTTTCAAGTTCTTTTCCCCTTTAGGTTATTACACAGTATTGAGCAGAGTTCCCTGTGCTATACAGTAGGTCCTTGTTGGTTACCTATTAAATATAGCAGAGTGTATATGTCAATCCCAAACCCCCTATGTTTTAATATTTTATTTAAAATATTGACCTCTTTCAGACACAGAATAACTGAACACGTCATCATTTGCCAAGTCATTTGCAAAGTTTCATGGGGGTTTGTAGACTTTCTAACTAAGATATGAGCATCTCTATGGGTAGAGATTATTCTTATTACCATTTTTTCTGTATAACATGTACATATATATATATATATATATAAGACGACCTTTTATATACATATACCTATAACGTATTTTTCAAGCTGTGATAGGCATATAGGAAACGTTCGAATACATTTTGATTTATTGTCTAATAATTAAGAACTTCAGGGCACTAATCTGTTTTAGCACATTTTGAAAAAGTCTGCAAAATTCATATTCGATGCCTTTCTTCTGTATTTGAGAACCAACCAGAGTGAACCTGGGAAGTCTTGAGGGGCTGGCCTCGCCCGTTTCGGAGCACAGGCTCCGGACGCGCAGGCTCAGCAGCCGTGGCTCACGGGCCCAGCCGCTCCGCGGCACGTGGGATCCTCCCGGACCGGGGCACGAACCCGCGTCCCCTGCACCGGCAGGCGGACCCCCAACCACTGCGCCACCAGGGAAGCCCCCACTCTCTCTTTTTATATGAAGTATATTCTATTTTAATTCTTCTTCCACAGGAAAAAAAACCCCTCATTTCTCTCTTAGGCACACTATGGAAACAATAGCTCAGAAATCCTCCCCGGGGTGCCACCAAAAATCTGAACTGGGGTTTGAGCCGGGGGGGAAGCCGACAGCTCCGAGAATATTTGGAAGACACACGTGTTGACATTCGGCGGGAGTCTGTACAATATTTCTTCCTCATTTGCCAAAGAAAAAAGAAAAAAAAAAAAGGAATTTGGAAGCTTTTGTTAAAAAGTCTTGGAACTATTTCTGATGTTTCCTTCTCATTGGAGTGAGGAGGTGCTAAAAATTTCTTTTGGCAAAAGAGAGAGGAAACGAAAACAAGGAAAACATTGAGATAATATATAAAAGCTATTGTTTCAGAATATCCCAAGCAGAGGCAAAAGAAGAGTAAACACTGACAGCCAGAGGAAAGAAGCCAGGCGGGAAACACTTTTCATATTCAGGAACTTGTATTACTTTGGGGGGAACACAAGCAACTTAAGATCAGTGGTGGATCACAATTTGTGCGATAGATGTGCTCCAATCCCTGGTGAAACAGTTGTTTCCAACAGGTTTCCAGTGTCAACTCGAGAATGAGTTTCCACTATATTCAATATTCTGTAATAAACCATACTGGAAAAGAAAATTATATATATGTATCACTGAATCACTTTGCTGTACACCTGAAACTAACGCAACATTGTAAGTCAACTACTCTTCAATTTAAAAAAAAGTTTCCATGACAAAAAATGCACCCCGATAAATTAAGGTGAGTGCTTGGATTAGAAGAAGCAAATATGTCTAGGACCCTGGCCAGAGAAGACTTTATCATCACTGTCAGAAATCACAAGACCAGCTGTTTAAGTTAATTAGAGAATGTAGCATATTGATAAATACCAATGGGAGTGTAAGAAAGTGAGAAAACAGAGCTGGCTGAAGTAGTAAGGAAAGGCTATATGGTAAAGATACAATAGTGGGGCTGAAGTGTTTAAACAATCTGGAGCAAGGCTGGGGAACCAAGCGTGATCACAGGAATAACTGGGTAAAGGTCACGGGGGAGAGGAAATCCCCAAGGAAACAAAGACCAAATTCTGAGTGGAGGTATGGATGGATCAGAAGGGCAGTCCACTGGTGTAGGGTAAGGGGATGGGCACCCTTAACTACTGAAACAAATACAAAGAGTTCATTCGTAAATTTAGGAGAGACCGTAGCTCATCTGACCTGGAAGAAAAGAGATGGAAAAGCAAGGTAGCAACACAACAGCACTGCATGGCTTGCGTTCCTCTAAATCACGAGCCTAAGAGTAGACAACAGAACAGTGGGGATCAGACCACAGAAGATGAAGGGTTAAAGTAAAAGGAAATGTAAAGCATTTTTAACGTCAGGATGTCCTTTCCAACTCCAGGTTGCTCTAGAGATAGAATTCCTACCTCACAGTAATAACATGATAATGGGGGGAAAATGCAAAAGAGGTAGACAGGGATTAAGGGGAAAGTGCCGTGTTATCTACCTTTGAAGACCAAGAATAAAATCATGAGGGATGAGAGAGAGACGGCCATGGACCAAACCAGCATCATCTGAGCACATGGCCAGGTCTCATGTTTTCATGGCCTTTGAGTGATGCTAACCACGTGACCAGTGGCATCTGGCCAACAGCATCTGGGCAAAATGGTGTCCATTTCCAGGATGGTCCAAACTCCCTACATGACCCTCCACACTCACTTCCTACCTACTGGCTGGAAGTGAAGGACTTCAAGTCCTATAGGATGGCAGAGCCTCAGGGGAGCCTCAGTCCCCACATCCTCCATGGAAGCTCCCTAATGAACACTGAACTCTGTGTGAGCAAAGATACACACATGTACCTGAGATGTAGTGGTTGGCTTGTTACAGCATCTGGAGATACCTACTCTAACTAGCACAAAGAGAAAGACCATGATTTAGGTAACCAAAGCTAACCAGAGCCTGTATACTTGAGAAGAAACAAAAGGAGACCATCTGGGTTGAGGCTGACAGCACCAAGAAATATGGAGTTAAAGACTGATAGTTTCATACAATTAAATTCATCCATTTGACATGTTTGTTGAGTTCTGACAATTTGATAGAGCCATGTGATCATGCAATCTACATGCATGTATATCTGTATGTCTGTATATATGTATAAATATCTTGCTGTCTATTTCTATGAGTTTTCAGACCTGTATCGATTCAGGTAACCACCCACACAATCAAGATACAGAAGTTTCCTCACCCTCCAAACCTCCCTTGTGTTTCCTTTTGGAGTCAAGACATCTCTCTTCTCAATCCCTAGCAACCACTGACCAATTTTCCATCCCCACACTTTGCCTTTTCCAGAATATCACAGCAATGGAAGCGCACAATAGGTGGCCTTTTGTGGCTGGTTTCTTTCACTTAGCATACTGTCTTTTAGAGCCGATTCTTAAGAAATGTTGGTGAGAGGGGAAAATGACACAAAAGTAGTGAAAGTTGGTAACTGATGGATCTGGGCAACTGGCTCATGGAGGTTCATTATTTCATGCTTTCTACTTTCATACATGTTTGGAAATTTCAAGAATAAAACGGTTTTAAATTTTGAAAAAAATAACATCTGTTTCCTCTGATCGTATATAAGCACTGCTGCTTAAAAGGGATCTGAAGACGGGACTTCCCTGGCCGTCCAGTGGTCAGGACTCTGAGCTTCCACTGCAGGGGGCGTGGGATTGACCCCTGGTCGGGGAACTAAGATCCCACAAGCCGTGCAGCGCAGCCACAAAATAAAAAATAAATTAGTATCTCTTTAAAGAAAAATTTAAAGAAACCAAAGACCCTGGACCGAGAAAAAGCCTGGACTCATTCAGTCCAGGCCACCTGGTACTGGAATTATGCTGGTATCCCTGCAAGAGGCAGGGAGTAAACAACTGACAGATTCTAAGTCTGCATTTTTAGGATCTGAGTGTTCCCAGCCTCTGACGAAGCCAAGAGGCAATGTCCTATTTCTCCCGCAAAAACCAATATCAAACCTTTGCTCTTCTCCAATCTGAGAATTCCTTAAGTTTCTGATTCAAAGGCTCAATAGAGCAGAAATAGGCCAGTTCCTTCCCTAAGATGAAACTTACCTAAAATGAGGGCACCTACTGTAAACAATGGATTTTGCCCCTTTTCCAAGGTGACACAGGTCTGTAAGGAGAAAAGACCTAATTTTAGGCCTGAGTACCGTCACCCCATCAGCCCAGCACAGAGAAAACTCCTGCCGGCAGACAGCGGATGACAGGGGAAGCCTCAAACCTGTGCATCCAAGATCCTCTCCATTTGTACTTGTCTGAAACATAAGCCCCCCTGAGTTTTCTTCGCTGTTAATATAGTCAAGAGTCTGAAAAGCAGAATTAAAATAAATCTTCCTCAAACCAGTGGAAAAGGGCATCAGGTGCTAATTTTGAAGGCAACAAGGAATTGAAATCAGCTTTGGAAAGGGCACATTTTCTGAGCAGCATGTTGGAAATCCAGGCAGCCCTGCCATGGGTTGTCCCTTCTGGCGAAGAAAATGGATAGATCCGCCTTAAGAAAAGGCGGCTTTTCATGCGCTTTGATTTTACTTAGGTAGAGAATGTCAGAAACTTTTTCTTCTGAGAATGTGTATTCAGTTTCACCAAAGTAACCCGATTTTCAGACATCTTTTCCCAACAAATCATGTCTCTAGTAGCACAGCGATTCTCTTGTTTGATTAATTCTTGGTTTAAAAGACACCCCCAGACGGAATTCTTAACTCCACATTTATTTTACATTGTAATCCTAAACCCCATCCATTCTGGGGGAAGTTTCCACATAGAATGTGGTGCTGGATTTTATGACACCACAATCAATATTACTCTCTTATATTCTGGTTGCTTTTAGCATGTAAGTTTTGGCCCTCAACAAATAGTTTCCTCTGCTTCTTTTGTTTTCTTTCAACAGTATCTAGAAAGTGGTAATATACTCCTCTTCAGAGCCAAATGAGACTGTCTACCAGTAAGTAACGAGAAATGCCTAGAAAACACCAGGTGATCATGGTAGAACAATGTAAGTCCTGACGAGTCAAAGAATCAGTGAGAGGATGGCTATAAACTTCTTTGAAGAAGAATTCAACTAATATGCCATTCCATGATAAACAAGAAGGAAAAGTTTCCTTAGGATAATAATAATGGTTTCAGCCAAGGATGATCTGGACCCGGAGACATTTGGCAATGGCTGGAGACATCTACAGATCACAACTGAAGGAGGAGGCAATGGCTGGAGACATCTACAGATCACAACTGAAGGAGGAGGAGGGCTACCAGTTGGTAGAGGCCAGGGATGCCACTCGAAATCCTACAAGTCTTAGAGCACTGCCCCCCTCCTCACTCCCCACACAGAGACACAGCAAAGAAGTATCCAGTCCAGTCAGTGGTGCTGGGGTTGAGAAACCCTGCCTTAGGATAAGAGCTGGGAAAAACTTAACCACAGAGTCTGAGATGCAGGACCAGAGGTAAAAGGTCGTCCCGTTTCCACATCAGCAAAGCTGGGCTCTGCCAACACACAGAGAATCTTTTAGCGCTTTTAAATTCATCATGGTCTTTGGCTTTATATTAATCAAAGCACTCGATCCCCAGAGACATATGGGGATCGACTACGTGTCAGACACCACACTGGGGTTTTGAGCATGTGCAAGAAAGGAAAGAGATCTGCTCACGTGGAGCTCACAGAGGGAGGAGACCCAACAGTCAAAGCACATGACCCAAACAGCTGAATTCCAGGCAGTGGTAAGTTCTAGTAAAGAACATATTAAAGCAAGATGATGGCGGGAAGGGAGGGACCCTGCTTGAGATGCAATAGTTAAGGAAGACCTACCAATATCTATGTATCTGTGTATCGACAGCCGTCAGTCATCCATCCACTCAGGTAACCACTTATCCATGTATCTCTGTATCTGTGTATCTACCTACCTACCTATCCATCCTTCCATCCATCCATCCAACCATCCATCCATCCATCCATCCTCTATCTATCTATCTATCTACCTGTCTTCTTCATCATCATCATCTATCTATCTGCCTTTCTATCCGTCTACACTATCCCTTCTTTTGCCCTCACTTTTCTCACCTAATGTTTTGGAAAACTTTCATATCACAAAAGCTATATAGTTCTCTGGGAATAGTATTATGCTAATGTAAAATAACCACTGTCCCTTTCATGAGCACTTCAGTGATCTGCAGACATTGCTCTATTATCTTCTGCATTGAACAGCGTGGAATGTTACCGCGGAAAAGTCTACAAACAGCCTGAATTTCTTCCCCTGGTAAATGACAAGTGACTCACTTTTTCCTTACAAAGCATTTTGAAATCTGGCACGTATCACTCACATACACACACACGTACATAAGTATATATGAAGTATTAACTGAAGTTAGATATATGTAGTATAAAGAAAAGAATATATATCACAAATGAACAGTTCAAAAAACAACAGTAAACACTCTTGTACTAGCGCCCAGGTTACGAACTAGAATATACCCAGTATCTTTGAAGCCCCCTGCATGTTTCTCCCCATTAATATCCTCATTCTCCCCACTGAGACCTATTATTCTAAATTTTGTGCCATCTCCTTGTCATTTTTTATAGTTTTGCCTAAATGAATGTATATATCCATCATCCATGAATACTCTGTTGTTAATGTATGCCTAGTTTTTAATCTTTGCATAAATGTATTTTTTCTGAATCTTTCAATTAAATATTTTATATCAGAGATTACCCACAGGGGTGTAACTAAATCATTTTCATGAATGTATAGGATTCCATTGTAGGAATATGTCAACATTTATTTATCCATTATCCTCTCAACGGTCATTTGGGACATTTCCAGTTTTTTGCTATTAAAACAGCACTGCTATGAATATTTATGTATGCCTTCTGGTAAACAAATACAAGAGTTTCTCTAGATTCTAGACTTTAGAAGTGGAAATTTCGGGTCATAGTGTATGCATATCTTCGACATTGTGGGTGTATTTCCTAAAAAGGCGGCACCAATTCTGCCCATCAGGAATAAATGAAGGTTTCCTTTGTTCCACATTCTCTACAACTTGTGCTAATATCAGGCTGCCTGACTTCTGGCAACCTGGTGGATATGAAATTGAAATGTATGGTAGTTTTAATTTGTTCTTCTCTGATTTCTAATGAGATGGACTATCTTTTCTATTTATTGGCTACTTTGTGTCTTTTCTTCTGTGAAATGTCTGTTCATATATATATATATATGGTTTGGTTTTGTTTTTGTTTTTTTGCGGTGCACGGGCCTCTCACTGCTGTGGCCTCTCCCGCTGCGGAGCACAGGCTCCGGACGTGCAGGCTCAGCAGCCATGGCTCACGGGCCCAGCCGCTCCGCAGCATGTGGGATCCTCCCGGACCGGGGCACGAACCTGCGTCCCCTGCGTCGGCAGGTGGACTCTCAACCACTGCGCCACCAGGGAAGCCCAAGAATTACTTTTGCTTTATGCTTCTTCCCAAATAAATTCTTCCTCTCTCTTATATCGTTGTACTCCCTCCCTCCTTCCCTCCCTCCTTCCCTTCCTTCCTCCTTCCCTTCCTTCCTCCTTCCCTTCCTTCCTTCTTGCTTCCCTTCCCTTCTGAAATCTATTTACATAGATGGACTGCCATTTCTCTTGTAATCTGATTCATGCCCAACTTGGACAACTCTGATCCACACCCAGGCCTTCGATTTGTGTGGACAGAACATGGATGAGTTTTACTCAACATACATTATCTTACAAAATATACACCAACACCCGGGTTTTCAACAGCCTGGGGTCACGGAGAGAGGAGGAGCGTTCAGGCAGGGCTTTGATGGATGGAATGAGGACCTGTTCCCCCTTCATGCTCTGTGCCTGCGTCCACTCAACGCTTTGTGTGTGTGTTGAGATGGGAAAACGGAAAGGGAGAGAGGGTCAGTCTTGTATTTCTTCCATCTGCTTGGAATAACCCTGGGCTTCAGGTCACACCTCCGATTCATCCCCGGGTCTGGGATCCTTGCTTTTGATAAAGATACGCATCCCTGGATGATCTCTTTTGTCATCAACAATCCTTCCACTGCCCAAAATGAGAACAGAAAAGAAATACGAACACTGAGTTTTCACATTTGCATAAGGCGCTCACAGCCTGGAGAGGAAAAACTATTATCTTGCCTCTCTGTGTTCTCTTTCTTCCGCCTCTGGCTCTTTCCAAAGTTGTTAACATATTTATGATGTTTTCTGTTTGGGCAAATTCATTTCTGCGTTGCTTACGACCCTTCTGCCTTTGCTCCCAGCTGGGGTTGACATAACTGACAAACCTTCACGATTGCCTCTGCTTCTGGTACAATATGGAGTTGATGGGAAAAGATATTCTGCTTTCATAAAAATTATCTTTTCAAACAGCTACACCCACAGGGTCAAGTCAGGGAACAGAAACCACAGCAGATAACTGACCGGAAGGGCTTTAATACAGAGAACTAGTTACAGAGGGGCTGAAATTGCTGGCACAACAACTAGATGATGGTGATGCAGGAAGTCTTTTCTCCTCGGGTCAGAAGGACAAAGCAAAGAAGGAGGGGACATCATAAGAGGCCATCGGCAAAGTCTCCCTGTAGGATTTGCAGCCATGGCACAGGCTGCCTGGCGGGAGCCGGAACCACGGATGGACGAGCTTTCTGGCCTGAGCAGGGACCGGGGAGCAAGACAGAAAACTACACTGACTTCTCCCATCTTCCCGGCCACAGGATTCCTGCCACTGGGTCCCACTGGCCGGAGCCCTCAGAAGCCAGATCTGGGTAGCGTAGGGCATCTGGGAAATGCAGGTTACAGACGTGCACCTACTGAGGGTCACAGCAGAGCAGGAGAAGGGTGAGCTGTAGACTGCAGAGCAAACAGCCGCAGCGCATCACCTCTGTCCTTTCGCAAGTAGAGCTTACTGGCGAAATTCCCTATGATTGCTAACTACTTACTACTGCGGCTAACAGACTACCCTAAAACTTAGTGCTTTAGAGCACCACCATTTTCTTATACATCACTCTTTATGCACCAGGAATATGAGCAGGGCTCAGCCGTGAGATGCGTCTGCTCCACCTGGAATTGGTGCGGTCCCCTGGTGGTACTAAGCTGTCCGCTAGCTGACCGACAGCGGCCAAGACAGCTTCACGCACGTGTCTGAGGCCTGGACAGGAATGGCTAGAAGATGGGGATCACCAGGTCCCCCCTCTCTCCATGGAGCTTCAGAGCTTCTCATGGGATCTCCCAGAAGACGAGCTGGACTTCTTACAGGCGGCTCTGGGCTCTAAAAGCAAGTGTTCCCGGAGACCTAGGTGGAAAGTTACAGCTTTTTAGAGTGTCTAGCCTCAGAAGTTCCAGATCCTCACTTCTTCTATATTCTACTTGGAAAGCAGTACACCGAGGCCAGGTTCAAGGGGCAAGAGGTGGGGAAGAGAATCCAAGTATATAAGCCACGTTCAGGTGTCATCTCTCTTTCAAAGAGGCTTTGAAGGAGGGGAAACTGCACACTTGGGGTCAGACGCACTACGCTGATTTTTGCACCTACATCACTCAGCTGATTTCTGTCTTACTCTTGAGCTGATGCCTTCCCCAGGCCTCTGTTTGTGTGTTGATGCCGGAATGATTTCTGCTGGATTTTTTTAAATCAATTTACTTGCATACCTTCAGAATTCAGGAGACAGAATTCTGACACCTGGGTCCGCTCTCCTGTCTCCTCCCAGCAGGTGCTGAGTCAGTCGCTTTCCTAAGTGATCCAAGGAAATGCCTCTTCAGCAGCTTTGAACATGCTCCGTCGTCTGTTTCTTCTTCATCGTTTACGTCGGAGGCGACCTGCGCCTTGTGTTAACACGGCCCTCTTTCAGAATGAATGGACACTGCTCAGCGTGAAGTGACCCGAGGTCATCTGTCTGCATTTCAGCTGATACCTGATGCGTCCCTTGGGTGACTGGTTATTTCCTAAATGCCTGCTCAAGGCTCACCTGTCGTCTTTCGTTTACACCATCAACACCCGGAAAGCTAAGAGCCCAGAGACTGAGGCTCAGTGACCTTCGATGACCTTCCCAAGGGTGCACAGGCAGTGAGGATGCCAAGATGGGTGCCCGTGGTCCTGGCTCCATGCCCTGTGCTCTTCCTCATAAACCCATGTGGTCTCCGAGAGGTGTGCCCCCTGGATCTGAAATTGCCACTCCTTGTGATAATTACCAGCGTCTGAAGTGCCTGGACGGGCCCACAATAATCCACCTAGCATCCTTCGGAGCTCTTTACACTGCAGTGACTGGTAAGCCTGACAGATGCTCATGACGGTGGACACACCTTCAACTGTCTCTGCTCCAAAGCACTATCTTAAGTTGGCATCTTAACCTGCCAAACAGACCCCGCCATGGTCTCTCTCACAGCACCGACTACTCAGTACAGGGCTGGGTCCGTGTCTCTTAGTTGCTGTTACATCCCCAGCACCAAGCTTCACACTCAAGAAACGTCTCCTCAATAAGGGAAATGTTTCAGGTAATTCATTCTCTTAAGTGCTTTTAAAAAGAATGAGATTTAGGAGTATCGGTGTCTACCTTCCCGCCTCGCATTGATGAAGAGGGATTTTCCAAAACATGGGTTCTGGGATATAGGTCAGCGAGGGCGAGTTCTCCGGACCTCAAAGTAAATGCGTTACGAGCTCTAGGGCGTCTGTCAAGTTATTCACCTCTTGTGTTTCTGTGCCCAGTTCTGGAAAACACAGGTGATAAAAGCACCGACTTCGTGGGGTTGTTCTGAGGATTAAATGTGTGAAAAATATTTTAAGCACTGAGAACAGTGTCAGACACAAGTAGATCCTTAATAGCTGCTGCCTATTATTATCACCATTATTATTATATTCAGCTATCTCCCCAAACTTCCCGGACCCAGCACATCACTCCTGTGTTCCCACGAGTAACCCAGAAGAGGTACAGAGAAATCACATCTGAAGGTGCTGGGAGAAGGATATGAAGACATTCCCTCAACAGCCTCTGTGGCCAGCCAACCAAAGACCACCTTGGAAATGGAATCTCCATGGATACCAAATGAATGAACAGATGACACTAAAGACAGAAACCCATCCCCAACTCCTCCCCACCTGGCCTTGTATAAACCTCTACCATCTCCCCACTCCTTTCCACCCCAGAACACAGAAATGTGACTGGAGGCAGGGAGAGGCCGTAACACTCTGAAATGGCTGAGTGTTCTCACCCAACATGTATCTACCTTTGCTCACCCAGATTTGCAGACCCAAATTCACACCAGCCGTCAGAGCAATCAGCCAGGTACAGCCATGATACACTAGTGAACCCAGCCCTTTCCCTCCAGTGGCTTTCAGTCTGGTTGAAAAGGAGACTGTCAGGTGGGTCTACCATGCAGGGGATGTGATAAGGTCCTTACACAGAGATGAAGGTCAGCTCAAGGTTACAGAGTATAAACAGCAATGAGCAGAAGCTGGCATAGCCAAAGAAGATCACAGAGAGCTTTGGTTGCATGACTTTGACCCCCAGAACCTCTTCATCTTAAAACTGCAAGTTGGTACCCTTGGATCAACATCTTCCCTTTTCCCCCTCCCCTCAAGCCTCTGGCAGCCATCCATCTATTCTCTGTATCTGCGAGCTTTTGTTAGGCTCCACATATAAGTGATAGTATACAGAATCTGTCTTTCTCTGACTTACCTCACTGAACATAATGCCCTTGGGGTTCATCCATGTTGTTGCGGAAAAAATAGACATCACTACGTCGAAGAGGCTGTCTGCTCCCCGCTCTTCACTGCAGCATTATTCGCGATAGTCAAGACATGGAAACAACCTGAGCGTCCACAGTGGATGAATGGATAAAGAAAATGTGATGTATACACACAATGGAATGTTATCCAGCCATAAAAAAGAAGGAAATCCTTCCATTATCTTCTAGAACTCCCAGCCCTGCCAAGTTGGCCAAAGTCAAGTTCTCTTGCTCGTGAGACAAGCCTCCCACTAGAACATGGGAAAAAGATTCAGTGAAACCTCAGGCAACTTTCCCAGTACCAATCTGGGAGCACAGCTGGTGCCACCGTTGGTACTTTCCTCCTTTCTTCTTTTCCCCCAAGAGGATCAGAGCTGTCAACCTTGGTCAAAAAGAAGTATCGCCAGAAAGGAACCATAGCTGTCAGATGATGGAGGGATTCTTGAGTCGGAGGCCACTATGGATTAACATCCTGAAATGCGTGAAGCCCGTGAAGTTGTGTACAGAAAGGCTGTGTGTATTGTTACACAGCGGAGTTTGCACATACATGCAATTATGTGTGACTCAATTATACAGGGTGGGGGGCACAGGGGACTGAGAGAGAGAGAGAGAGACAGAGAGAGAAGGCGGTTTAAATAGTTAAATTTCTAACTTGACCATTCTACTCAATAAGCATAGCCCAGGATAGCAAGAAGGATGACACGGACCCAATGGCTCCCAACTCCAGCTGCATGTCCGAATCTCTCGGACACCTTTTTAAAAAGACTAACACCAGACACGATATTGTAAATCAACTATACATCAGTTAAAAACAACAATAATAAAAGAGATCACGAAAAAGACTGAAGAACCATTTTTTTAAATCTGTTCACAGTATAGCCAGACTGATGACTTAAAGAAACGCACGTGCAGGCATTTAGCTTCATGGGTATTTTTGTTACGAAACAAAATACTAACACCAAGGCTTCACCCCGAGAGGATCTTAGGAGCAGTCACCACTGGAAGCAGTGGCCTCAGCTCATCTCAGCTCCGGGTCCCTCTTACAGCACAAGTACCCTAATACGGCTGCACCCGACCCTTGTCATCTTGCATACATTACATGGCCTTGAAATAGACCAACCCTCTCACCTCAAGTCTCACAGAAGAACCTGCTCTCTGGCCCCTCCCTTAACAGCAGGTACATGGAGTGGACTCATGGAACCAGTGACAGCCATTCGATCCCCCAGTAGCCGACGGGTGTCCAGGGCGGGCCAGGTGGTGCATGAGAAAGGAGGAAAGGGCGGTGAGCAGACCGAAGTCTCTGCCCTCCTGCAGCACGCATTCAAGCAGAAGTAAAAACGTGTGGCAGGTACAACTTAAGGGATTTTCCAGAAAAGCTGGACCCTACCCAGTGTTACCTTCATTCTAAACTGGGAACCTCCCTCTGCGTAAGAGCTGAGTTTTTTTCCCGACAACCAGGATCATAGTTTTTCACTTGCAGGGGTGATTTTATCCCCGAGGGGACATTGGGAAACAGCTGGACCCATCTTGGGGTATCAAAATTCGGGGTTGTGTATCCAGTGGGTTGAGGCCAGGGATGCCGCTAACCACCCTACTATGTACAGACCGGACTGCCCCTCACAACAAAATATCATCTGACCCAAATGTCAATAGCTAAAGGCTGAGAAATGTCTACTCTTTTGAATTATAACCCAAACTGTAAAGTCAATCTCCAGAAGCCCTTACTGAAATAAATGAATGATTGAATAAATAAATACATGAGGGAGAATAAACAAATTTCACCTGCAGGATTCCAAAAAAAATTACGTAAATATACCACCCACAACGAGGCAGCGTGTAATTCCGTAATTGTGAGCTGTGGATCATCACTTCCTTCTGGAAAATACAGTATAGGGAGTGCAGAGAAAAGCAACTTTACAGACGAAAAACCTGAGAAATACCACCCCAGCCAGCGACCAAATTTCACATCAACACTGATTAAGTCAGGGCGGGAGTACGTGTTCTTGATACAATGCAATGAAAATGGCATTTTTCGTTTGTTTGTTTGTTCTTGAAAATCCCAATTGGCTTTTATTTCAAGATGATGTGCACAGAGATACACCTGATGTCTTTGTGCCTTTACCTGTGCTGTCCTCTTTGCCTGAAATCCCTTTTTTTTTTTGGCCCATAAAACCACTACATAATCAACAAGGACCTACTGTACAGCACAGGGAACTCCACTCAATATTCTGCAACAACCCACATGGGAAAAGAATCCAAGAAAGAACATATGCACAACTGAGTCATCCCACTGCACACCCGAAACCAACACAACACCGCAAGCCAACTACACTCCAATCAATACAAAACAAAAATCAAATTAAAAAAAAAAAAAACACTACATATTCTCCACTCCGCCAGGGCCAGGTCTTACTGTCTCACACTCCTGTCCCTTAGATAGGGACTCATCTCTCCCTTTTACTCATCTGTGTATTTCCTGACTTCCTCAATAAATGCTTCTTCAGTGGAAAGGTGAAAGAGAACAGAGGGGATGATTTTAAACTCTTGTGGTTGGCAGACGAATAAAAACAACACTTTATCTCTGTGCTGTTTTACCCCCAAACCCACTACTTCGCTCTCATCACGAGGAAAACATCAGATAATCCCAACAGAGGGACGTTCTTCAAAAAGTCTGAACCCGGAAGTCTCAAAGCTATCAAGACAACAGAAACAAAGCAAGTGTGAAAAGTAGTCACAGTCAAGCGTAGTTAAAGACATGATGACTAAAGGTACATGATATCCTGGGTGGGAGCCTGGAACAAAAAAGAGGCCATCGGGCAAAGACTGAGGGGACGTGAACGAGCGTGGACTTCGGTTAATAATAATACGGGTGCACTGACTGTGACAAATGAGCCATGCTAACGAAAGATGCTGATTACAGGGGGAAACTGGCCACCAGGCACTTGGCATTGTCCTGTACTGATTTCACAACTTTTTTTGTAAATCTAAATACATTCTCAAACAGGAGCTTTATTGAAAAGAGATGGAACGGCCTCCTTTCTCTGTCTGCCTCTCACTCCATCCCACTCCAGAAGCAACTCCCTTAATTCCCACCGGGTGACAAACGGAGACGCAGTGCCAAGCACAGGTGTCACGGACCTGTGCAGGGTTTCGAGATACCCAACATCATCCTCTCCTTAAAAGCACCCAGTTTTCTCAGGAGGGAAACACTGCCACCCCGGGATATGCTCTCAGTGAAAGATGACTCCAGGAGCCCACCTCTCATTCTGGAAGCCACACCGGCTCCCTCTCCTACCCCGGGCACAGACAGCAAGTAGGTATGTGAGCCACTGGGAGCTTCCCAAGAGTCTTTGCACCTTCGATTATAGTAAGAACAGAAGGAACTTCTGACGGAATTCGTTGTGCCGGGCCGGGGAGGGGTGCTAGGCAAGAAGGCTGTTGCATCTACACCAGGGGCAACTTCCCCCTCCCACCCTGTGCATTGCCAAGGCTAGCGCCCCCGTGCCTTATTAATTCTTGAGACCCAAAATATACATCCAACTAATCTTTCATGTATTTATTTTCTTAGATTAGCAGGCTGGGATTTATGGCCTGCAGCTGAGAATATTACTGGCTACACCAGGGCATAGTTTACCTGAAACAGAATAAGAAGAGATCTTTCCCTGGCCCAAGGCAGGTTCAAAAGCTACATCATTCGGGCTTCCCTGGTGGCGCAGTGGTTGAGAATCTGCCTGCCAATGCAGGGGACACGGGTTCGAGCCCTGGTCTGGGAAGATCCCACATGCCGCAGAGCAACTGGACCTGTGAGCCACAATTACTGAGCCTGCGCGTCTGGAGCCTGTGCTCCGCAGCAAGAGAGGCCGCGACAGTGAGAGGCCAGCGCACCGCGATGAAGAGTGGCCCCCGCTTGCCACAACTAGAGAAAGCCCTCACACAGAAACGAAGACCCAACACAGCCATAAATAAATAAATAAAAATATTTAAAAAAAAAAAAAAAAAATTAAAAAAAAAAAAAAAAAAAAAGCTACATCATTCAAGTGAATCGAGTTCAGGGCCAAAACCACCTCAAACCACCACATATTATTTCTAACAATTGAGATTCCCAGACCACCAAAGGATATCTTTTGAGGCTTATCAACCCCAGGCCCACTTTGTCCCCTTGTCAAATATTCTCACTTTATTCTCTTTCTCTTTTGTTTACAACTCTTATCTTTGCAAGAATATCTACTTGGTAATAATGCCTTATTCGGAGATGGCCTTAGGTCTGACCACAGTCTGGGCACGAGATTCTTAACAAACTCTTGAGTATTTAGCATGTAAAACTGTAAAGACTTCAGCGAAGTATATGTATTGGTTAATAATTAACAATATGCCCATTTGTTCATTCATTTAACCAATCTAAGCATATCTCTGACTTTGAGAAAAGCACCCAGGCATCTGAGTGCCATGCCTCTTTTCTGGACCTTTCCACCTGCATTTCCTGGAGTATCAGGGAACCAAGCTAATGCTATGCAAATATCTGGCTTAAGGCTCACATTCAGATCTGACAACCAGACTCCTTTGAAACTGACTTCCTGTGGAAAGAAGCAACCAAAAAACAGGTGGGAAAGATGAGCAAGAAAGAGCTTTCGAGGCCTTTGATTCTCCGGACACGTAATCAGGTGATGGGAGACCTAGGATGCTTCTGACATTAGCTCTCTGTCGGGGAAGGAAAGGAGATGGGGTGGTGAGAACATGCAAGAAAGGGTACAAGTGCTGTGGGATGCTTCTGTTGTCCACTGGAAGGAAAACATTCTCTGAAATTAAAAGGGATCCTTAGATGTCTAAAGAACAAAAGCATTTTGCTTTTCTTCCTTTGTGGAGGTCTGCTTTGGAAGACTCGAGCTCCAGGAGAGAACAGAACTTCTAAGATGACAAGCAGCCCCATCCTGGTTTTCCTCTGTGCAGTGATCAATGCACACACGTGCACCCTCCCAGCTGTTTCTGTAAATTGCCCTTACGGATCATTTGCACGACAAAACTTGTTTCCCAGAATGGAAGCTGAGCCCCTGTGTGTAGCCACAGAGTCACCCAGAGATCACGGGCGCAGCAGTGACAGGAAGGTGGCAGTGGGTGGTCAAACCCTGTCTGCAGCAGGAGTCCTGTTGGAGGCAGGTAATTTGGTCCCCCCTCCCCCCTGGCCATCCTTAAGCGGTGAGGGAAGTCCTGCTGACAGCTGATCTATAAAACATTAGCCCAGCTCTGGAGCTCGTTAGCACTGTCACCGCCGAGTCTAGAAACAAGTCACCATTGCTGAGGAAAGCACCCAAGGATACTTGGCTGGATCCTTCAGGGTTATTTACAGCAGGTGGCCAGACAGAGCAGGCTCGAGCTAATTCTAAATATTTGGAAGCCACGCTAAACGAGTGTCGAACTGGCTTCATTAAAAAAGATACACAGTTTCCTTATTTTCTAATTATGACAATTCCGACTAAAGGCTAATGACATTACCAGATCCAGGTTTCCCTGTCAGCTGTTTTCAT
This sequence comes from Neophocaena asiaeorientalis asiaeorientalis, assembly GCF_003031525.2. Classification (NCBI taxonomy): domain Eukaryota; kingdom Metazoa; phylum Chordata; class Mammalia; order Artiodactyla; family Phocoenidae; genus Neophocaena; species Neophocaena asiaeorientalis. The sequence goes on along the minus strand of NW_020174645.1, from coordinate 1,306,763 downwards.
AAACAGATAAGACTCATTCCTAATTAGAGCATGGTACGTAGTCAACAGACACATTATTAATGCCAGCCTTTAACAAGACGGAAAGTGTGCCACTTTACCAACTTAAACACACGTTCGTGAAATATTTACTGATTTACTCTTGTCTTAACCAGAAAACTGATTTTTTTAAACACCTTTCTAATTGATGGACTCTGAACACATACGCTTTGGCTCTACATCCAAAATTTTCCAATCTTTTGACTTGGAAGTGGAGCCACCCGATCTAGATGCTTCAAAGGTGCTTCTTTCTGAATCTGCAAAGACTTGGATCCTTTAGATTATGTAGCCCAGGAGCAAGTTTCTCCGTGTCACAGCTTGCCGATGACAAGGCAGCCCTCAGGACTCAGAGGAACACCTCAGTGGGCAGTGGATTGTGGCTGGATGCACAGCTATTTGTGAAATTTAATTCTACATATATAACCGATTCCCAAAAAACCCGATGTGGATATCATCTCCTGGAGAGTTAAAACTTTAAGAGATTCTGGTTCGTAAACCAGGGTCCAAGAAATCAACAGTCAGTAGTTGACAAACAGAAAAAAATGTCGGAATATGAAATCACATGACTTCTCCTTATTCAGAACCTTGAGTTTCCATCAGCAAAATATTTCTCTATATAAACAGCCATCTCCACGAAGAATGTTATTTAAGAGCGCTGAGCCCGAGAAAACCGAGCACAGAGCTAGCACACCAGCCCGAGGGTCCACGACCAGCTCAACCTAGGTCTGATTTCTGAAGAACAGAAGGGGGAGATCATGAGGCCTCAGACCCACAGATGTGTTTATGTGCCCTAAATCCCTGTGCGTAATCCCCAGATGCGCCTCCAACCCCAGCCAAAGGTTTTACCTTCCAACGATCAGCCAAGTTCAGTCATGAGGTTAATGCTGTCTATGGGTTTCTGTTTCTTCAGTTGAGATTAAAAGGGAATTCCCAGCACTAGGTCACAATCAACAAAACTCAAATGTGCGAAGTATAAGCAGAAGAATGACTCCTTTCTTAAACTCACCCATCCCTTAACAAACACAGAAAGAAAGAAGTTTAAAAAAAAAAAAGAAAGAAAGAATGGGAAAGGGACAAGAGGGTGATCCTTACTGGATGAACTTTAAAAACCAACATATAAATGTGTATGTCCACGAACACTCCTATGTTCAGAGGTCACAAACAAATTCGATTAGATGGCACTTCAGATCAAGTTTCTGGAGTACGTAGCCGTGTCAGGACATATTTAGTGACCGAACAACACTTATACCAAGTAGCTGTTATAATTAGACTCATCTGTGTTTAAAACAAACGAACCAAACAACTGGTATGAAGATCCAGTGAAGCCAAGGCAAGTCGCTTCCCTCCCATACTACATTCCAAAGAGAAAACGCACGCATTCTTTTTCCCAGAGCTCACGGTACTCACTTTCAATGCCTCGTCTTTGGTGTAGTCTTACGTTAAGACACTCGACGAATTCTACTGGATAGCCTTCACACTTTCTGCTCTTTTATATTTTGAGCAGTAAGCTCTATTTCCAGAGAGAAACAAAATGGTAACTTTGAGGTTGGTACCACAGAGCGCACTCAGAACTCACACGTTTGGAAGAGATTTTGAGTTGGCACAGCTGCATCCCGTATCCTTCCCGACAACTGTCGCCATCCCATTTGCAGGCTGATTTCAACTGTGAGCCATTTATCCTAAAACCTGCTGAGAACCGCCTGAGCCAGGGCAAAGGCAGAACACCAGCCTCCTCCCGGCTTTTCTGGGATGGCCCGGAAAACCTAGGAATAAGAAGGTCTTCACCGCCCAGCTGCCGACCCGGAGAGATCCAGCTGGTCTCTCGATTTGACAGTGAACACGGAGCCTAGAAAACCTGGAAGGATGCTTCTACCCCGGACAACGCTAACACATCTCTCCGGATCAAACAGACAGGGTTCCCAGAAGCGCCCTCTGACCTTGGAGATGCTACAGGGAGATACTCCCAACGAACTCACCTCAGCGTGAAGCGGTCCTCGGTGCAGTCTTTGGAGATGGAGACGGGAAACGTCAGCACATCTCCCTGCCTGACCGTCTTTGGCACGTACTGCACGGCCACGTGGTTGTCCAAACGCAGCTCTCTCAGGGGCGGCCGGCTCGGGGTCTGGTAAAGAAAAACACTGCCGATCCTCTGCAAGGGAGGCCCCGACTCATCGATGTCGCTGCGGCCCGTCCGCATCCCTCCGGCTCTCCTGGCACAGTCTCCGCGCTCGTCCCCGGGCTGCAGGGCGTAGTAGAGCTCCACGGGGCTGCCCTCGAGGGGCCCGGGCGACTTCTTCCTCCCGGCCACCACCGTGGGGGGCCCGAACCAGCCGGCCGGGAGCTCCAGCTGCGCCACGCACAGCCCCAGGGCCCCCTGCAGCCGGCAGCTGCCCCTCACCTCCCGGGTCTCCCGGAAGGCGAACACCCGCAGGCAGGGCAGCCTCTGCGCGGGGCCGGCGTCGTCCCAGTCCCTGCCCACCACGTGGAAGAGCACGTGCACGCGGGGCCGGCTCAGGGAGACCTTGTCCCGCAGGATGTGCGCTTTCAGCTTCCAGTTCAGGGAAAACGTGCTGGTGAATCCAAACGGGCTGGAGGGCAGCATCAAGTCCTGGGGTACCACCTGCTCGATGGCGAAAGGCCCGTAGCTGGCGTTCAGGACGGGGAACCTCTTGGATCTGTAAACCAGAAAGGACTCCACGCGCGACTGCAGACTGGAGTTTCTCATGACGTCCTGGTTGGCTTCCTTCAGGAAGAAGGACACGTCCGCGTGGTGGATGTGGTAGGTCACTGGGAGGTAGGTGGGCAGCGAGGAGAACCTCTGGATGCTTTCCAGGATGCCTCGGCTTGCCACCACTGTCGGGAGGAATTGGGGTTCAGGGGTTAGAAACTCCAGGGCAAGGGTACCAATATTTCAGACCTCCTCCCCCCCTTTATAAGGATCGCCTTGTCTTTGCACTAATTACGCAATCCTTTATTCAAAAGGTCTTACTTAAATCAACTCATCTTATAGGAAATATATTTCTTCAAAAAAATTGATGCCACTGGAGTAGACAACAGGCATCACTGGCCATGCATAGAAGCTAAGTGTGCAAATAAATAAACTTCAAATCATGCCTTTAATTTTCAGCTAGCGGTCCTGGTGCCCTTAGGAGGCGATGGGTTATGCCTAAGACTTGTTCTCTTTTCGTTAAAGGGAGAGATCCTCATGAGAAAGGTCTTAAGAATGTGCCGGCATCCAACAGAGAAGGGCATTCCCATTAACTCAACCAGATGGACCAAGATTGGAAACGAGAATGACTTTCTCGGCATGTGGTCTGAGGCTGTGTCCATATTCTACCCAATACTATTTTATGTTCCACCAGATACACACGCTGCACGTAAGGACTCACTGACCATCGGGAAATGATAAAAGGACGTTAAGGTGGGCAATCACATAGCAGTTGGACATCACACACTTTCTTGGGGGTTAAGCTGAGAGATGGAGAGAAAAGACCTTGGAAGGATAATGCTAGGAGGAAACCTCCAGAAACAGATGAGATGGGCTGACCACGTCATGTCGGGTCCATGTGTCCCTAGAACCCAAGAACCAAGGGAAGCCCATCACTCATCCTTCGTAAAAGCTACGTTGACCCCAATGCACAGAAAGCGTTCTTTTTTTTTTTTTCTTACTAAGCATATCCCTCCCTCAGGGGGAACATTCCAAAATCTTATTTTTACACTGTGCCTTATATTCTGGAAGAAAAACACGGACACAGAAGTTACATAATTCAAGACCCAACTTAACAGGCTTTAGAAACGGAAATTATTGGCTCTGGGATCACTGACTTTCTAGGCAAAGCTCCACAAAGATACCTGAAGCCCTTCTCATTAGTCGCCCTGTAATTATCACTGGTTCTTTTGCAGTAAAAGCAACGGAAGCCCTGACATTGATCGGGCCAAAGTTTACAGAAGGCTCACGTGAGCACACTTGCCGATGCACGACGCCTACGTGAGCCTGGACCCCTCTTGGCTGTTGTCTGCGAACAGAGAAGGAAGCAAAGGACTCACAGAGAAAAAGGGGTCTTGACTGTGGCTTTGCTGCACAGATCTTGAGAGAGAACAGGCAAGTCACTGAGCCTCTCTGCCTCTCCTGGACTGCTCTGAAGTAGGAGGGCACCAACCAGAGTATGGAGGCCCCCATCCAGTTCTAACAGTGCAGGACACTCAGCTGTGGTCCGTCCTGCTTCTGGACAAGAAGCCAGCTTGACATACACTCATCCCGAGTTGATGGACAGCCCCGAGGGAAGGGCTCCCTCAATTCCATGGCATCACCCAACTCAGGCCAGGCTGAGCGCCCCAGTTCAGCAACGAAGGTGTCTACGGCCCTGAACCATTTGAAACTTCCAGTATCTGAGCAGTTTCGATTCACCCAAGCCGTGATTTCGTATGATTCAACCTAACACATCAGAAATTCTTTTTCAAACATCAGAATATCATAGACCTCACAAGAGACCTCATTCCTTTATCAGGACTACATTTTTCTTAACGTTCTGGAAATCCCTCAGGATTTATATTTTCAATAAACGTGTACTGTCACATGTGAGTTTTTCATGAAGCTGAAGCACAGGCAGTGAGTTTCGTGCTCATGTTCAGGGCTGAAGCGTTCTCCTTCGTCCCATCTCTGGGTACCACTTCCCCTCCCCCACTGTGCTGGCTATACTCCTGTAACCGCTCAGGCTGTGTCACAAATGTCACTTCTCTGGAATGGCTCCTTTGACTGCATGATTCTGCGTTTCTATGCACCAGCGATGTCCTTCTGAAGACCTCATACTTCCCTATCATAGGACGTCATGCTCTTTCTGTAATTCCCTTCATGCCCCAGTGGGTTATATGCAAGTGAGCAGAGATGACATATGAGCCTTTTCTCTGTTTTATTCATCGTCCTTAGAAGAGCACCCGACAAATACTAGCTTCTCAGTAAATATTTGAAAAATGAATCAACAAATGAATTATGCTTCCAATATTAAAAAAGCAGATTATATTTTTACATCAGGATTTTATATGCTGTCTCCTCCATTGCCATCACTCTGTAATTAGAATCCTCCATCCTTTTATCCCATGAAGAGCTCCATGTAATCTTGGTGATAAAAGACCTACATCCATCACACAGTGCCCCCTGATTCTTTTTTTTCTTTTTTAATGTCACTGGAGTACAGCTGACTTACAATGTTGGGTTAGGTTCAGGAGTACTGCCAAGTGATTCAGTTATACATGTACATGTATCCATCCTTTTTCAGATTCTTTTCCCATTTAGGTTATCAAAGAATACTGAGTAGAGTTCTCTGTGCTACACAGTAGGTCCTTGTTGGTTATCTGTCTTATATATAGTGTGTGTAGATGTTCATTCCAAGCTCCCAATTTATCCCTCTCCCCACCCCACGTGTCCCCTTTGGTAACCCTAAGCTTGTTTCCGAGATCTGTTTTGGTTTTGTAAATACATTTTTAAAAATGATACAAATGAACTTATTTACAAAACAGAAACAGACTCACAGACGCCCTGATTCTTATAAATGCATCTTGGCACCACTCGGGTTGTCAACACACCAGCCTGTCATTCATTGTAGACACTGCTGAAGCCAGATAGCCAGGTTATAGATAGTCAAACATTAATACCAGACACCAAGGCTCCGTGAACTTTCCTGTTGGAACACCTGACCCCTATTTGAGTACACCAAACTTAACTGTGCAACTAACTACATATTCCAAGGGCAGTGGCTGTGGGTCCTCTGACTTTATTTGGGAAAGCAACCAGGGGGACACCATGGGCACCATTCAAAGGGAAGTCATTTCTAAGCTTCATTCCACAAAGGGCCTATTTGTCTTTTCGCCTGGTACCTGACCTACATGTTTACTGCTTAAAAATGCTCCAAGTTGGGGGCTTCCCTGGTGGCGCAGTGGTTGGGAGTCCGCCTGCCGATGCAGGGGACGCGGGTTTGTGCCCCGGTCCGGGAAGATCCCACATGCCGCGGAGCGGCTGGGCCCGTGAGCCATGGCCGCTGAGCCTGCGCATCCGGAGCCTGTGCTCCGCAGCGGGAGAGGCCACAGCAGTGAGAGGCCCGCGTACCGCAAAAAAAAAAAAAAAAAATGCTCCAAGTTGACCTAAAGCTAGTGTTATTTCCTTTTTCTGTCTTTTTTTAAAACAAAATTCAAAAAATAATGTTCCACCATGCACAGAATAGATTAAGAAGTAAAACTTAAGCTCAAATCCCCATGGGGGTGGCTATTATAACCTACGAGCACCAATTCCACATAAAAAAAAGAGCAAGGTATCAAATAACAAAGAAGTTGCACGTGGTAAATCGCACTTCATAACCCATTAAGAAAAAAATTACATTTGATTTTGGTGCTGTGACTTTATACGCTTATTTGAAAGAAAGGGACATGTTCCCATCATTAAGCAACGCAGTGACACTCATAGAGATTTTCTATTAATTTACCATTTTGAAAAAATAATTTCCCCTAAATAATACCTTTATGAAACCTGAGAAAGACGGTGCTTTGAGCACAGACTTTTAAAATTTCCCCTGAGTGGACTCAAAAGCAGTAACTAAGGGAATATGGTAATAAGTAAAAATCTGCGTCTGTGTTGAATATTCAGTGCAAATTGCACGCCCTGGCCTGGGAGAATTCCTGAGAAGTTACATGGGATACCAATGCCTCATGCAGAAAATACAGCATGGTGAGGGTTGCCAGATACAACACACAGGAAACCCAGTTATGTTTCCATTTCTAATTGACAGAGATGTTGCATGGGGCATGCTTATAACAAGAACAAAATTTGTTGTTTATCTGAAATCCAAATGTTACTGGGCACCCTGAATTGTTGTTGGCTAAATGTAGCATCTCTAAGCATGACATCATAAGAGAAGACGATAGCCTGGTAGAACTACCTTGATATTTCTAAGAGCAAAGGCCACTGTATCCCAGGGATGCCCCGCACTGGGTAACACTGATGCCGGCTGCTGACAACATCTGTAATCAGCTGGATTGAAAGACTCAGGAGTGAGTCGGACCACACTGTGCAGAAAACCCCAGAATCAGGGCCTCTTGCTAATGTGGAACAGGAGGTATGACACAGCCTCAGTGTGGACTGAATCCAAGCCAAAGCAAAATGACTTACAGGAACCTGGTCCCCAGTGTAGCAGCTGTGCCAAACTGAGAGAAGGGACAGTACCAGGAACGCCAACGCATCCCCACGCTGCTCAGCCTACTGCATCACCGATATGGGAATGTAGGGCCAGCGCCCTTCCAGGTGCACGTTTCATGTGCAGCTCTAACAAGAGCAAGTGGAAACCAAATGGAAAGAAGAGGAACCCACTCCACTGTGTCAGGGAAATTCCAATGCACTAGAGGCTACCCTCATTCAAGGACAGCTAGAGAGAAGGCAAATACAGACGAAAAACGGAGAATAAAATGTCTGTTTCATAAATAAAAACTGCACAATCAAAGGAGGGCATTTGAAAGGGCACTGAAGAGATAGAGGAACAACAAAGCTGTGAAGGGTAGTTACCACAGAATACTGATGTATATTTTACACAGAATAACTTCTATGCTCTCGCTAATCAAGAAAATCCAGGACCCTTGTTATTTTATAATGAAATAAGACTAAGATGGAAGAAGATATGGCAGTGTTAAAAGTAAAGGATTTTAAATGGTTTCAGAAGCAATAAAAAAGATATGAAAAAGGAGAAAATTGAATTTATCCTGTGAAAAAGAGAATTTGTGAAGCTTTCCCTAGAGCTAAATGGAAAAGACAAGAAATGAAAATGATGGTCAGTGGCAGGCCGCAAACATGACACACATTAGATATAAATGCAGATAGCAGGGCTTCTAAGAAAGGAGCAGAAAAATGCAAAAGAAGCATCATCAAAAGACAATCGAGAAAGGAAAACAGTCCTGGGGTCAAAATAAATAAATATTTCACTGAATTCCAAGGAAAACTGGAAACACCACCTTTTAGGGATTTCCTAAAGCCATTTCTTAATGTCAAGGATAAAGAAATAATTCTATAAGTGCTTATTTAAAAATAAAACAAAAATTCAAAAAGAAAAAAACTGGCTTCAGTTCTATCTACTGTACAAAATTAAGTCTTCAAAATGATAAATATTTCCATAAATCTGATGGAGAATGTTCAAATTGAACAACTCCCTAACGTAGAGATTTTCCTGATAATACGTGAAGACAGTAGGAAGATGCAAGGCTACATCCTATCTATCCTTCCTTAAGAAAAAAAAACCGAAACACTGAAGCCCATTATTCAGGCAGCCAGGAGGTGGTTAAAGTGTAATATTCAGGGACAGGAAAGTCATGACATAAACATGAAAACATTTAAACATCGAATAAATTCAAATACAGTTTCTGTGGGGTTTTTTTTTTTGCGGTACGCGGGCCTCTCACCGCTGTGGCCTCTCCGGTTGCGGAGCACAGGCTCCGGACGCACAGGCTCAGCGGCCATGGCTCACGGGCCCAGCCGCTCCGCGGCACGTGGGGTCCTCCCGGACCAGGGCACGAACCCGCGTCCATCGGCAGGCAGACTCTCAACCACTGCACCGCCAGGGAAGCCCTCAAATACAGTTTTAAATGCAGGCAAAACCAACAAGGTCAAAATAGTTATTGATCAAAGAAAAACCATAATCCAAACATTATATTATTTAAAAATCATAAACTTGGTAAAAATGCCAAAAGAAACATGAAAAGAAAAAAAGTAAAAGGGTACTAATTTTGTATATTCATAGAAGTGGCTTTGTTTTTGTCAATGGTAACCAAATAAATATATATTTAACTATAATTTTTTACAAGTTTAAAATCAGGCTGTTTGGCTTACAAATTGGGAAGGGAGAGAGAGAAAGAGAGAAAACAGAAGACAGCTCATTGAGTGATTATTGAAAATACAGAACATAGATCATCAAGAAAGAAAAATGATAGAAAGCATAAAACATGATGAAAGGAGTAAGAACAAATTTGTTAATTATGACACTAAATATAAATGAGTTAAACTCTCCTGTGAAAAGACAAACACTGTCAGGATGACTCAAAAATTATAAGATAATGAGTTTTAATTGTCTGCAAGAGAACTCCTAAATAAAGTGACTGAGAGATTTAAAAAAAAAAAAAATCTGAGCATAGACATTCCATAGTGGGTAAAAAAAAAATAGCACAACTTTGATATCAGAGGATAAAAAGTAAATTCAAGAGAAAAAATAACTACCTGGGTTAAAAGTCTTAATTTTTATGGAAAGATACAATTCACAATGCATGTATAGCAATAAATACTTTAAGCAAAAATATATCTCCAAAAGTAATATAACAAATCTCTTAAAGTTACAAATGAAAAATTGATAGTAACAATTTTTTTGGAAAATATTATATACCTCCTTTCCTAATCTCGATTTATGAAGGATGGAAAAGTAAGGCTAGGAAGTTATAAATAATATAAATTATGAGGTTGTAATTTCTACAAAGGATACTCTTATTTATACTCTTCATGGACTCTTGCCAAACATCATATACAAAGCCACAAGAAAACCTTTAAAAAAAATCACAAAAATAACTTAGATTGTATTCCTGATTCCATGAGCATACGTAATCAAAATATAAATCAATAACAAGAGAAAAATAGAAACACTGCTCCCTGCTTGGAACAAAAAACTACTAAATGGTTCTTGGATGAAGAATAAAAAGAAAGCTTTTAATTACACTGTATTTACAAGATACTGAAAGTGACATCAGTGCGCATCAAACCACATGTGAAGCAGCCAAGGCTGTAGTCAAAAGCAAATTCATACAAATCTCATACGTGAATCTCATACATTCATATAATGAAATTGATAAATTAAGCATTCTACTCAGGAAAAGAGAAATCCCAAACAAAACAATCCAAAACAACAACAACAAAAAATTCTAAGGAAAAAAGGATAAAAAGGAAGAAATAATGATATAAAAGATTACAAAATTGAGAATTAAGCCGAAGAAGTGCTAAATTTAAAAAAAAATTTATAAAATTGATTGTTACAGATGGCAGATTAAGATCATTCATTTACATATGCTTCCACAGAAAAATCCTCATTGAAACAGCCTAAAAGAAAAAAAAATAGAAAAGGTGGTATAAATCTGAAAGCAAATATAAAGACAGGATCAATGGGCCAGAGATACTGATGAAGTTCTAAAAGTATCACAGATGGGGTGAACTGGCCCCATATTATGGTCATTTGGTAACTGTATACTCAGTTTTACTACAGAATCTCTTACTTTTGTCTGCTTTATTTATCGATGTCTGAGAAAGATGTGTTAAAGTTTTTCCCAGAGATTTTGAAACGGCTGAGTTCTTGTATTTCAAACGATTGACCATACTTGTCCTCAATATGTAGGCACTACATTAGTATGTCTTATGTCTCCTGTTGCCAATAATAAAAACTTTCCTTTGGTCCTTCTTAATGCTTTTGGCTTTGAAGTGTATTAGGGTGGGCCAAAAAGTTCGTCTGGGTTTTTCTGTAAGCTGTTACAAAAACCCAAACTTTTTGGCCCACCCAATATTTTCTTCCCGAGGTTAAGACAGCCAACCCTGTCCAACTTTTCCTTGTTTTTTGTAAGCATTTTCTTAGTACTACTTTTTGCCTGCTTTTGTGTCACTGTGTCACTTTTCTTAGTGTCAATGTCGGAAAAAATTCTGATTGTAAGCCTTTGTTTGACTGATATGTTTGAATTTATTCCTGCTATCATATTCTATGCTTAAATGTCCCACGATTGTGTGTGTGTGTATGTGTGTGTGTGTGTGTATGCGTGCGTGCTTCATGTCTTCTCTTTTGCTGGGTGGATTTTTATGTGCTCCTTTTTTCTTTCTAGAGATTGAAAAATGCTATAGAGGTTCTTGATTGTCAAAGAACAAATATGCATTCAAATTGATTAATCATCAAACAAAATATACAAATTTGAACTGATTCATAACCTTATCACCATGGCAAAATATTCTGGAATTTCTGTTTAATAAATCCAAATGAAAGACAGTTAACTCCACTCCAGTCTTCTCCCTTAAAAGTTATATTGGAAAACAACAAAATCTTAACATAAAGGAAAGAAGACTTTCTAGCTCCAGTAAAGTAGGAATAAGAATGCAGACCAGGGCTTCCCTGGTGGCGCAGTGGTTGGGAGTCCGCCTGCTGATGCAAGGGACACGGGTTCGTGCCCCGGTCCGGGAAGATCCCACATGCCGCAGAGCGGCTGGGCCCGTGGGCCATGGCCGCTGGGCCCGCGCATCCGAAGCCTGTGCTCCGCAGCGGGAGAGGCCACATCAGTGGGAGGCCCGCATACCGCAAAAAAAGAAAAAAAAAAAAAAAAAAAAGAACGCAGACCAAAACTCAAAACACAAACAATATCCAACTTAACATGAATTGGATAGCTTTCCCCAAGAGTGAATGAAGGTCTCTTCATGGACCAGAAGGGTCTAAACATGCTTAGAATGGCAAGACCTAAGGAGGTAGCAGACCCCACAACAGCTGTGGTTGATGGGGAAACCCTGGCACTTCCCTGTTTCCTGTGACCTCGCCGTGTCCCAGGTGAATGTGTCAGAGATAAGAAGGAAAGCGGATGGCGTTACTGAGAGCTGGGACACACTATGTATTCTGGGAGCTTCACTGCGTTCCTGAAAGCCCCAGACTGAGATGAGAGGTATGCCTCTAGGAACTTGGATTAGAGGTAGTTCAAGACACAAAGCCAAATCAAAGTGCCTAACTGGCTCAGCTCACTCCCCTGGTTCCCTCTTACTCCTGGGTACCAGGGCTGCCCTATGCAGAGATGAATAGTCAACTGTCCCACCCAACCCCTAACACATGCTCAGCTGATGACCTGTACTTCGGAATCCACCAGACAGGAACTCTCTCATCTTCCCTCCAGCAAATCTGACAGCAACTTAGAATTTGCTACCCATCTTTGCCTATGATGATAAGCATCTCCTTTTCCTTCAAAAATCAGTCCTTAAGGTCCAGCAACTTTTCCTTCTCAAGCTTCCACATCATCTATTTCTCCCTCTCAACTGGATAGCTCATCGCAGTATAAAAACCTAGTATACTCAAACTTCAGAAACAAACAAAACTGGCCTTTGACTCTGAATCCTTTGTTCTCTACCACCTCATCTCTCTGCTTCTCTGTATACATATATGTAGGTATACAGTCACTACTATAAATATGCTTTGTGCCTGTTTATATTTATGTCAATGATCGTAGACAGCTCCGTAAAGATGCATGCACACACAGATGCACACACAGTGTTGTCTATGGTCACTGTCATGGGCCATATAATGCCTCCTGCCAAAGATATCCACAACCTAACCCTCACCTGTGACTACATGACCTTCATGGCCTAAGGGACTTTGCCAGTGTGATTAAGTTAAATGTTTTGAGATGGGAGATGAGCCTGGTTTATCCAGTGGGACCAATGTCATCACAAAGGTCTTTATAACAGAATGTCAGGAGGTCAGAGAGGAAGAAGATGCTTCTTTCTGGCTTTGAAGATGGAGGAAGGGGCCATGAACTAGGGCATGGAGGCAGCCTCTAGAAGTTGCAAAGGCAGGGAAACGATTGTCTTCTGGAACCTCCGGAAGGAATGCTTCCTGGGGAATAATTTTAGACTTCTGACCATTGCCTTCCTCTTTTCATGATTGGAAGTGTCATTTACATTGTTTTGTATTATTTTCCCCCTTTTGTAGATAAGGTAATCGAGAGTCAAAGGAACGGACAACTTGACCAAGGTCACACAACCAGTCAGCGCCCAGGGGGGACTGGAGAAGGTAGGTCTAGGGCTGGTCTAGGGCTGGTGGCTGGACCTGGCAGGTACAGACTCTCAAGAGCTGATTCTATGCATCTCCTTCCAGCTCCACATCCAGTAGCTTCAGGTGGGTAGATGCCAGTCGCCCATGGTGGGAGTGTTTACACTATGGACATTGGCAAACCCTACAGACCAGGTGTCCATCCTCCCTCCCATCAGAGCCAGTGATTAAACATTGATCCTACTGGTCTGCTGCCTGGGCTTGAATTCGCCACATTCCACTGTGATCCTATCAACTTTTTCTGTTATCATTAAAAAGATTTCCTTGGCTCGCCAATGACTCCCATGTGAAATTTACATTCTGTAGCTCAACGTTCAAAATCTCTGAGTATTCACAGCCACCCTCCCTCCCCAGCTTCAGGATCTTGCTATCTGCCACATCTAACCTACGCTCCGACCAGACTAAGCGGTCATTCATCAAGTGCAACCCTAGGTTCCCTCTTCTGCTGCTCTCACCCTCCGGGTTGTCATGCTGTCTCCCCAAAGCAAACCTCTAACAGGAGAATGGCCATTTGTTCTAGAACACTGCATATGAGGGCCTCCAGATCTAAGAAGCCCTCCCCATACACCCCAGCCTAATGGGGTCTATGTCTATGCAGCATTTTGATTTCTCCTTGGATGTGTAGCAACTTCTGCTTTGTATCACAGTTAAGGGAGTTCGTTTTCCCCACTAAATTATTTATTTAATGATAACACTTACTTCATTCTGGACACTGGTCTATACTCTCTAGAATGATCAAAGAATGTAATACTCCCAGCACCCCCATGCATTAGGTGCTTTTTATCATCCTCATATCACAGTGAGGAAACTGAGATCCAGAGAGGTCAAGGGACTTGCCTAAAGTCACACAGCTGGTAAATGGCAGAGAGAGAGAATTTCAACCCAACAGCCTGGCTCCTTTAGCACTAAGCAATGTGACCCTCAAGGAGGGATTCAAGGACCCAGCCCTGTTGTGTTCACCTTTCCATATTAAATCAGGCTTTTGCCAGAAGGTGGCTTGAGTTTCAATGGCACCATGCTTGATTAATTCCCAGTGGTACACAGAAAAACGTATTTTTAAAAATTGTAATTAGCCGTGCACCTCTCTTAATAAATACTGGAAAAATATAATTCGTACATCAAGCCCAAGAGTCGTGGTTGTTATAGCTGAGACTGACACAAGAATAGGTACATTTTGGTGATTGGTCTACAGAGGCTGCTTGAATTTCAGGTCCAGGGCTTTCAGGACCTGCTCTTGCAGCAAAAGCTGGGAGATGACATGTGTGATGCCCCCAGAACCCAGCACAGAGCTGAACGCATTTGGGGGGCTTGTCATATATTCTTTAAGTGAGAAAATGTTAGCTCCTGGGAAAGACACAGGTTGTCCCTTGGGATTTGTGTCAGGAAAGGGACACTTTTTGAAGACCTTGAAAAGAATTGCATCCCTTTTACCCGGGGGGGGGGGGGGGGGGGGCGGATAAAAGTATAGGAGAAAGGTCCGTTTACAGAGGTGAACACATTTACTTTATCCACGTGGTTCTTAATTTGCTTCTAAAACGTTGAATTTGTTGATTCCGATATTTCAGAACGGAATCTGTCTTCGTTTCTCAAGCACATTTTCATACTTTGAATGACTGAGGAAACTGGTATCTGACTGCAGCTTCCCAAAGGAGCCTGACATCTAAAGCACATAGCCAGCGGCAAATGCAGCAGATTTAAGTGTAGATTTAAGCGTGAGAAGCCCTCTAGCTTAAAGAATACTTTGTTATGAGAAATGTGTTGGGAGGCTGTGGAGCTCTCTTAAAAGATACGCTTCTGCCTTTATTCCTCCTGTCATTCGTGGCACGAATAATTGTGCCAGGAGCTGTCCGAGGTGCTGGAGAGACAGGATTAAACAGAAGGAATGATACCCCTATCCTCGTGAGACTGACATCCTAGTGAAGAGGGAAGATTTAAAAACACAAGTAAAGAAATAAACTCATGTAATGTAATTTCACGCAGCCGGGAAGAGCCATGGAGAAAAATAAACGAGGGTGCACAGATGGAAGCGTGGCCAGTCAAGTAGACCTGTAACCTGAAATAGAGAGGCTGTAAGGAGAGTTACACGTTCCCATATATATTAATCATGTTTAGTCCCTGTCGGCCTTTACATTTCACTAGCTAAATGCAGAAGCCTGGAAATAAAATGGAAATTCAGGCAGTCTTAACCAGGGGCTTTCCACCCCAGGACTACTGAGGATAATTCTCTATTGTAGGAGGTTGTTTGGTGCATTGTTGAATATTTATCAGCATCCTTGACCTCAACTCACTAGATGCCAATAGAACTCCCTTGCCCCGTTGTGACAACCATAAATGTCTCCAGACGTTGCCAAATGCCCCTCAGGGTAAAGTTGCCAGATAAACACACAGCGCATCCATTTATATTTGAATTTCAGGATAATAACGAATACTTTTCTTAGTGTAAGTACCAAACATTGCATGGGACATTCACGGTTTATTTGAAAATCAACTTTAACTGGACATTTTGTATGTTTCTCTGCTATATCTGGCAACCCTAATTGGGAAGCAAAACCATTCCTATTAGGGAACCATCACTCCAGTTTTACAATTTAGGAAATTGTACGTATATATGCCATGTACGTATGTAAGCAGGCACGCGTGTCAGTCGTGGATATTTATGTTGAAAGGTCACATCAAATGCTCTGACCATCCAAGGTAGTGAAGGCATAACTACAGTGACCTTCTGGACAAAGTGAGTGTAGGAGACCCACTTAGATGAGATTCTATTACCAGAGTCTGAAAATAGAGATAAAATTCATGTCACACTCAACATGGTATCTTTTTCCTCACAGACTTGACACAGAGCTTTTAATATCGCAATGAACAACGCTGCCCAGAGTTCAGTCGTAGCTACACTCTCATACAGGGCTCATGTGAAAGCGTAATTACGGTCATATTCCCAGGAGATGAATACCTGGAAATACCTAGTGCCTCCTCAATACCTCAGAGAAGCTGCAGTTCCCTTTCTCTCCGCCCCATTCATTGCATGCCTTGGAATCTATTCCTAGACACAGAAATGCTCAGAAAAGTTTATATTGTTAGAATGTTCGGTGCAGTGTCAGGCTTAAAGTGAAAAATTAGCAACAAACTAAATATCCAGCAAAAAGTCTACATGACCACGACACACCTATTTAAAAAACACTGACAACACCAAGAGCTGGTGAGGATGTGGAGAAACAGGAACCCTCATTCAGTGCTGGTGGGAATGCAGAATGGTGCAGCCACTTGCAAACACAGTTTGGCGATATCTTATAAACCTAAACATACTTCCTCCATACCATCCAGCAATCACACTCCTTCATATTTACCCAGAGGAGTGGAAAATTTATGTCCACACAAGAGTCTGCACAGGAGTGTTTAAGCAGCTTTATTCGTAACTGCCAACCTTGGAAGTGACCAAGAGGTCCTTCAATAGATTAATGGATAAACAAATGTATCCATTAGTGCATGCAATAGTGAGAAGGAATCACATGTTAGAAGGGGGACAAGAGAGAAGGGGTCCGATTCCCAGATGACCCCAGTGCCGCCGCATTAGCTTGGATGTTTACGGCAAGAGAGAATCGATTTCTAGTTTGTTTCAGCCGCTGTTATATTGTAGCTTCTGTTACTCACAGCTGAACCTAATCCTAGTTTTAAGACAGAGTCATATCTTTCTGAACTCTGTGTTCCAGCAATGGGCTCTCCATGTGTGGCCCCGCCCTGGCAACTTCAACATCACCTAAGAATCTGTTAGAGATGCAAATTCTCAGGCCCCACTGCAGACCTACTGATTCAGACACTCTGGTTGGGACTCAGTAACCTTTGCTTTCACAATCCCCCAAGGGATTCTGATACATGCTACAGTTTGAGAACCACTATTCTAGTCAATTTCCATACAATGTTTCTGCTACATAATGTGCAAGCATGCATGTAATGACTGCAAACATACATAAAAATCCATCTGCAGAAGAATTTTTTGTGATTGTTCAAACGGAGATCCCTCTTATCCCAGAGAATTTTTTTCCTAAGTAAAAATCGCAAGACTACTTCAAATAATGTGTGTGGAAGAGCTCTGGGCTCTTAGGAAGAAGGGGGGGGATGAGAAATCCAATGTCATTTTTTTAAGATGTGACCAGCCAGGTATCCTAGACAATCTGATTTAAGAAAGCCTGGTCCCATCTACACCTGGCACGTTTCACTTGCGCTTCTGCATACAAATGCCGTAGCTACTCTGATGCTCTTATCTGGTAACTATGACTGAGAGGGAGGTGGGTGAGTTCTGGCCATAATTTTTGAGATTGCAAGGAATCAAACACAGAGGAAAAAATTAAGAAACCCTCCTGCTGTCACTGGGTGCTTCTCACCCTCTGGCCGTCATCGGAATCACTCGAAGGGCTTGCCATGCTGGGGCTTCACTGCAAAGCTTCTGATTCAGGAGGTCTGGGGTGGGACCCAAGAATTTGCATTCCAACAAGTGACACTGATGCAGCTGTTCCAGGGGCCCCACTTTGAGGACTACATACTTCCTGCATCCTAGGCCTGGAAACTCACCTGAGAACTGTCCATATGGGTGGACAAAAAAGATACCTTGAGATGCCTTGGAAGGCCATGTACAAAGTCCTGCCTGACAAGGCTGTGGCCTCTCTCACCGGCTGTGTCATTACCCCCCGCCACCCCGGTCCACGTCCCTCCATGCACACTGCCCTTCATGCCCTTTCTCAAACGCACTAAGCTAACTCCTGCCTCAGGGCCTTTGCACTGTCCCCTTCTTCTGCCTGAAATGCTATTCCTTTTACGTGGCTAAGTCTTTCTCCTCGTGCAGGTCTCAGCACTAGAAGCACCTCCAAGTGGCCTAAAGTAGCCCTACCTGGTCACTGCCTCATGCCCTGCTTAGTTGCTTCCCATCTTAAATGGTCTTTTCTATTTGTTTTCTTGATTAAACCTGAAGACCGCTCCTTCTTTGTTGGGTCCTTGGAGCAGAGATCTGACTCGACGTGTTCACGGCTATGGGTTCAGGACCCAGAACAATACCAGAGAACAGAAGGACACTAAGTAAATGTATGAATGAAAGAAAAAACAAATGGATAAATGAAAGGATGCTGCAAACAACTCAAAGCCAACCTCTCTGACTCAGGGTCAGCAGCTCATTACCCCCAGACCTGCCCTTGAGATGGTCGTCGCTGCTGAACCTTCCTGAAAGCCCGAAGAGATAAACACTAGTGAGGAAGATGCCACCTGAATACAGAGCACCGATTTCATTTCTCATATCTGACCTCATGACAACGCCTAAGCACCCCCGACGGCCGGATACACACGCTCAGTATGTAGGGAGAGTTCTTCATTAAGTTGCTTATATTAAAACTGGCAGGGCTTCCCTGATGGCGCAGTTCGCAAAAAAAAAAAAAAAACATGAAAATAAATAAATAAATTAAATAAGCTACAAGGATATATTTTATACACGGGGAATATGGCCAATATTTTATAACTATAGAGCATAACCTTTAAGAATTGTGAATCACTATATGGTACACCTGTACCTTATATATTATTGTACATCAACTATACTTCAATTTTTAAAAAGTGGAGGAGTGAGGCAGAAGTGGAGGTCAAGATGATGGGACAGGAAAGGCTCAACCCACCGTCACAGATGCTGAAGAAGGCGGCAGTGAGCCAGGAGCCCAGGAATGCAGGTGGCTTCTAGAAGCTGGAAAAACCAAGGAAACAGATTCTCCCTGAAAACTTCCAGAAAGGAATGTAGCCCCAATGACACCTTGCTTTCAGCTCAGTGAGACCTGTGTCAGACGTCACAAATTTGTGTTATTTCAAGCCACTAAGCGTGTGGTGATTTGTTACAGAAGCGCTAGAAGACTAACACAGCTGCCAATGATGAATTAACAGGGGGACCAATCCACGTGGTCATAGCATCTGTTTTTCAGGGACATTCAGCATCCGGAGCTACGAATGGAGCAGGTAAACACTTAGGTGGAATTCTGCTAGGTCTGCAACTAACATGCAAGACATCTTTGCGTTAATTAGAAACGTGTCCCTCTTTCCAGGCCAATGGTCTCATGGCAGCCAGCACAGCTCACAGAGTGCAACACAGACTGGCCTTTAGCTCCACGAGTCCTCTAGCACGGGAACGCTTGTGCAGTGCACAACCTGAACAACCACACACGGCAGCCCGGAGAAGGGATCACGCCACGCACCTTCATCACAGAAAGCTACTTCTCTCCATGCAGATGAAGAAACTTAATCTGCATTCTAGAGAAGAGGGGCACTTGGTTTCTTACAATGCTATGCAGGGGACACGAGTTCGAGCCCTGCTCCGGGAAGATCTCACATGCCGCGGAGCAACTATGCCCGTGCACCACAACTACTGAGCCCATGTGCCACAACTACTGAAGCCCACGCACCCAGAGCCCGTGCTCCACAACGAGAAGCCCACACACCGCAACGAAGAGTAGCCCCCGCTCGTCGCACCTAAAGAAAGCCCACGTGCAGCAACAAAGACCCAACGCGGCCAAAATAAATTTAAAAAAAAAAAAAGTGTCTCTGCACATAAATAGGTCAGGTTGCATATGCCCAAGTGTTTGGTTACGTGTTGCTTGCTTGTCTGTTTTTTTGAAAGCTGTCAGAAAATCCAAATCTAAGCAACTTAAGTAAGCAATTTCTTTTACCGTAAAATCTAAAGGCCCCAGAGGCATCAAAAGTCAGAGTCCAGGTACACTAGCACCACCATCTCTTGTATCTGTCTCCTCCAAAATGAATCGACCTATTTTCAGGGTGGCTCACGGACGCTAGCAACCCCTATAGCAGCTCCTGGCTTACCTTCTCCCAGGGTCCAACCCAGTGAAAATAGTAGCTTCTCTTCCTTAAACAGTTTAAAATCCCAGGTCTGTTGATCATTGGCCCAATGTGGGTCATGTGCTCGTGACTCAGCCAAACACAGTGCTCAGGGAAATGGAATATGCTACTTGGCCAGGCCTGGGCCACATTTCCGCCCTGACACGGGTGGAGTCACCCCCACATGTGTCCCTAGACTGAGGCGCTGGGGCAGGGGTATAGGAGGTTCCCCAGAGGATGTCAAGGAGCTAATAAAAACATTAGTGTCTGCTACATCATTTTGCTGTGAACAGTTAAAGTTTTATTCCCAGTTAAAGTACCTAAAACTGGAACAGGCCTGTTGTCCTTATTTTTTCCACTCTGATATTCACACTTTTGCACTTCGGTTTCTCTGAAATCAGTTTACTTATAAAGGTGCTTTTTACAGGAAAAGTGAGGAAGAGAAGGAAGAGACAGAAAGTAGTATCTTTTGTGAAACGTCAGGCACTTTTTATTTCTGATATTGTTTGGCGCTCGTGTAGTACGAGAGTAAGGAGTTTATTATCCCCATTGAGCAGTTAGGAAAATTAAGGCTGAGACAGTTGAAGATGTTCAGCCCACTGAGCTTGAAAGTGCCTGAGCCTGGATTTGAAGGAGGCTGTCTGATTCCCGAATGTGAGCTCTTTACCTCTAATATGCCCAGTTTCACAGCAAAATGGGGATTGATTTATTATCAAAGTACTAGTTGGGGTATTAGAAAGAAGTAATTTCCTTTCTACTCATCTCTGAGGATAAATATAAGTTAGAGAAACCACCACACCCCAACACACACAAACTGTTAATTTATTTTCCTCCTAATTTATGTCCTTTTAATAAGACGAGGAATAAACAGCCAATAATTAACTCATTTTCTACCACCATTTTAAGAAAAAAAAAAAATAGAACATGAAAATCAGGCAGTGAAGGGAAAGTTAAGAAAACAGGCTCTAGGTCAGGCGGCCCGGGCTTCCATCCAGTATAACCAGCTTTCTGTCTTGCTCGCTGTGTAACTTCGGGAAATCATTTAATCATTTAATTAAATTTAATTTAATCATTTAAGAAACTTTTTTTTAAATTATTTTATTTATTTATTTTTGGCTGCATTGGGTCTTTGTTGCTGCACTCAGTCTTTCTCTAGTTGTGGCGAGAGGGGGCTACTCTTCATCACGGTGCGTGGGCTTCTCACTGTGGTGGCTTCTCTTGTTGCAGAGCACGGGCTCTAGGCGCACGGGCTTCAGTAGTTCTGGCGCAGGAACTTAGCTGCTCCGCGGCATGTGGGATCTTCCCTGACCAGGGCTAGAACCCGTGTCCCCTGCATTGGCAGGTGGATTCTTAACCACTGTGCCACCAGGGAAGCCCCATTTAAGAAACTCTTATCCTCAGTTTCTTTATCCCTAAAATGGGGATAATAACAGCAGGTGCCTCATACAGTTGTTAAGAAAACTCCATGAGTTATTTCACGTAAGAGCTCAATACACATGAGTTAGTATATTATAAATATGACTGTTTTCAGAAATGGTAATCTGGCCATTCTGTTGAAAACCCACCAGAAGCTACCGACATATTTAAGACATAGCCTAAAAAAATAAAGAGGTGAAAATTTGTTAGATCCAGCTCAGTTCCATAATAGAAAAATGTATTTCCTTGAATGGAAAAGATGCTTGAGTCTGAAAACAAAACGAGAGGCATACCATGATTTACAACACAATTACAAAGTATTTTTCAGTAGTTCTCTCTCGAAAGGTCGGAATCCAGATGAATGACAGACACAGGGAAAATCTTAATGGTTTATTTATTTATTTATAGATTTATTTTTTTTGGCTACGTTGGGTCTTCGTTGCTGCGCACGGGTTTTCTCTAGTTGTGGCGAGCGGGGGCTGCTCTTCGTTGCGGTGCGCGGGCTTCTCATTGCGGTGGCTTCTCTTGTTGCAGAGCACGGGCTCTAGGCACACGGGCTTCAGTAGTTGTGGCTCGCGGGCTCTAGAGCACAGGCTCAGTAGTTGTGGCGCACGGGCTTAACGGCTCCGCAGCATGTGGGATCTTCCCAGACCAGGGCTCAAGCCTGGGGCCCCTGCATTGGCAGGCGGATTCTTAACCACTGCGCCACCAGGGAAGCCCAACGGCTTATTTTTACCATCAGATATTTCTTCATATAGGACACGTTTCTGTGAGCCTCAAGAAACATACAGTGTTTCCCATAAGGGAAAAAGTACACTTTAAAGCACCGAGTTCTATAAACATCGGGTAGCTGAGACGCTCTGAAAATGATTCCGTTAAGTTATTTACTCTACCAGAAAGTGCTTATTTGGGAGCCCTGGGTCCTTCTGTGAAGTATTTGCCTAAAACACTACCCATCATCATTTCAAACTTTTGATTAAACGTTATGCCTCTCGGTGACAAGTTTATTTCACGCTGACAGAGGAAATACCTGGTTCTAAACGTATGTCAGTATTTTTTAAACAGGGCTTTGGAGACTGACTTGCTTGTCTGTTTACTGCCTTCTTCAAAGCTATTTAATGGCTAGAATTTGCCAATCAAATTTTATAACCAGTGGTCTAAACCCATTATTCCCCCCCGACACACACACACACACACACACACACAAAGTTTCAAGTGGGCCATTAAGGATACACAATCAAGAATTACAGTAAGTGTTCTAATAGGACTAGATTTTGGAGTCATCCTCAGTGTGGAATGGATCTGTGTAAGGTGTGTGACACACCACGCGTTAAAGACAATGCTTTTGTAAAACGTTGCACATGTGAGTGATGTCAGGCCAACCTCAACAATTTTCTAACTTAAAGTGTTGACATGATTCTGTGATGGTCCTGGTAACCGAGATGCGTAAAGCACAGAACCACACCTAGGACTGTCCGACCCGCTGAAGAATCCAATCACAAGAGGGCTACATCCGCATACTGCTTTGCGTGGAATCTGACAGGAAACAAAAGGAGGGCAGGATGCCCTGATGCTGTCGTGTGACAGGAAAAAACAAATCTCACTCCATATGGGATCTGTTTCTTTTACTTTAACCTTTGTATACTACTGCTTTTGCTACAAGAATGTTGCTTATAGCCTGAAACATACAGGAGAACCCATTCTCAAGGCTCTGACCTTTCAGAGTATAACAATTTTCCATTCATGCAGAGATAAAAAGTTACAGAACAGAGAATAATATTTGCCTTGGAGATTCACCTGAACATGGTGACCTGACCTACATGCACAGCTACAAGAACAAAGGATTCCAGCACTAAGAAGTTTGCAACAACGGTGCCCCTCCCTCACGTGGCCTTTAGAAATGCATTGCTGAAGCCCTTTAGGGAGCTCAGGGTTTGGAAGCACGGGCCACCCGACTCCTTGCTTGGCTCTGCAATAAACCTTTCTCTGCTCCTAACTCCAACCTTGATGTTTGCTTGGCTCCACTGTGCGTTGGGCGCACAAATTTGAATTTGCTAACAGGCACCTTCTCTCGATGCCCAGAAATAATCCATGTCACTGTGTTTCTAAGAACAAGAACCTAATTAGGGTCCTGCCCAGAGAGGAGAGGGCCATTCTAGTGGGTCCTTGAACGTTGCTATTGGAATCTAGCTGGGAGGGGGCGCTCCATGACCAGCGGGTACTCTGCTGATTCTCCTAGATGAATCTCCTAATCCCTCCCCAGTTGGTCACCGAGAACTGGGTCCCGGGTTTGCCAGCGGGGATGCTTCAGTGACAGATGACTATATAGGATGGGAGTGAGATGTGCAGAACCCCGGAGCCATTGTGCATCCTGCATGTATAGACCCTCGGAATAAAGTCCTGATGGTGACACGGATGTGAACCACCATCGTAAATGCAGCCCATGAGAGGGAGCATTAGTGAGAAGCTCCCACCGGGAGGGTCTTCCAACTGGGCTTTCCAGTGGGCCATGCTTCTTATGCAGAATGTATAAACTATGTCACAAACCTGGGTCCCAGGAAATCTAATTTTCTTAATTTGTCTATTAACACAATTTCATTGCCTTTGTAGATCCTCATTCTACCGTGTGGTGTAAACTGAATTCCAGTCCATCTGTAATTTCCCAATGTTGTGTCCAATTTCCCTTGTGTTCAGGTGATAAATCCCCAAGAACCCAGACGACTAATCACCTATTTTGATCCCAGGCTGCTTTTCTTATGTTGACGGATCTGATTGATTTCTCCCTCTCCCATGTCAATAAGCCATTAGTTTCCTAATTCCTCCCTTCCAGGGAGAAACGATGGGGTGGGTCCCTGAAGAGCAGGCTGCAGCTGAAAACACACCATCGGCTCGAGAATCCATCCAGACCAGGCAGAGAGCACCACTGGCTCATGGCTTCGTATTCGGTGAAAACTGAAATGCCAAATATGCTTGTTATTCTTCCTCCAGCTGGTGCCACACCCACCTGAGACTGCCCCCCACCCCACCTACAGGCACCTGTCCCATTAGTGACAAACTCCGTGTATTAGTTTGTTTTCTGCAAAAGGCTTTTCCGTGTCTCCTTCACCACCAGAATATCAGGCTGCAACAAGGTAACATCCTGAATATCTCAGGGGTGATTTAAGAAACGTGTGCTCCTCCATTTTTTAATCTGGATGCCCCAACACGCCTGACACAGCTTCCCCGAGCAGGGAACATTCAAACAGAGACCCAAATGAAGCTCGGAAGTGGCCACACAAATGCTGCTGGAGATGCTTTCCAGGCTGGGGAGACAGCAAGTGCAAAGGCCCTGAGGCAGGAGCAGCCCCACCCAGCTCCTCAAAGGCACATTTTAAAAAGTTAGGGTGTCTGGATGGAGATGCTGGAGGTACAGAGAGAGGAGGATGAGGTCAGACACAGCCATGGGCCAGACCGGGCAAGTACCATGAAGACGCTGAGCTTTATTCCATGACTGACTAAAGCCCTTGAAGTATCTGAAGCCAAACTAAAGCGATGGAATTTATGACCAAAAGGGTCTCTTGCTGGGCAGGCAGCTGGGTTAGGAAGCAACAGCAGCAACAAACCCCAGTGGTTCAGCGTGGATGGCGGAGGTGATAAGATGTCATTAAATATGCCTAATTCAGCAACTTCAGGGAGAAGGTCTGGGGATCCTTCCTTAGCTGAATACATTTGACCAAAGAACGGGAGCTCCATTCCCATCTCCAACCCTCACTGTCAGCGTCCCTGACTCTTAACAACAGGGCTGAGTCATGGCAGGATCCTCAATCCTGGCAGCAGGTCTGGCCAGTTTAAAGAACTACAAATGAACTTACAAAACAGAAACAGACTCACAGACTTACAGAAAGAACTTATGGTCACCAGGCCGGAAGGGTGGGGGGAAAGGGACAGACTGGGAGTTTGGGATTGACATGTACACGCTGCTATATATAAAATGGATAACCAACGGGGACCTACTGTAGAGCACAGGGAACTCTGCTCAGTACTCTGTAATAACCTAAATGGGAGAAGAATTTGAAAAAGAATAGATACATGGATATGTATAACTAGACCACTTTGCTGTACACCTGAAACTAACACAACATTGTTAACCAACTATGCTCTGATATAAAATAAAACTTAAAAAAAATAATAAAATACATGGGAGGAAAAAAAATAAAGACATACTAATACCCACTCCCACGCGCATACTGATTTCTTTGTACGGATGTAGCCCAAACATAGAATTTTTCAATATTTCCAGGTGATCCTGAAGTGCAGCTGAGATGAGCAGCCCATGACCAGATGGTCTCCGAGGTTCCCTTTTCAATCTCTTAGGAAAAACAATGTGATTGTCCCCATTTTAGTGACTCAAAGACCAAGACTGAAAACAAAACAAAGCAGAACAAAACAACAGGGATATGTAGGTCCAGGTCAGAGACAGAGTGAGAGGGTCGGCTGCAACCCTGTGGGTCTCTCCACTATCCCTCCACGCCACCCATGTAACAATGTGATTGTCCCCATTTTAGTGACTCAAAGACCAAGACTGAAAACAAAACAAAGCAGAACAAAACAACAGGGATATGTAGGTCCAGGTCAGAGACAGTGAGAGGGTCGGCTGCAACCGTGTGGGTCTCTCCACTATCCCTCCACGCCACCCATGGTTTATACCACTAAGATCTGGTTACTCAGCACAAGCCATTTTTCTGTCTAAAGTGACCCGTAATCAAATTAAATTAACAACTCAAATGTGGAATGCTAAGTGTGGAAGGATTGATAGGTATCACTGGAAGGAATTTTGAAACTTCAACCTTAAAAGCCTGACGTATTTTTTGAACTGATGGGGGGAAAAAAAAAAAAGAGCAAGGAGACCCCTATTAGCATTGCAGACAGCTAACCCTGCCCCGGTTTATGCAATCTTCTTACTCTCCCTCACCCATCCTTTTCAATCAGGAAATTATATACTTTTTTGATCACAGGCTGTATCCAGCTTGTCAACATTTCTCTACCAGGACCATTGTGCTGCATCTACTTCTGCATCTCTTTTGTAGAGCATGTTTAAAAAGTTTTTTTGAAAGAATGGGTACGAAACCAGAAGGATGGCGGCCCGCTGAGAGCACTGTCAGGGCTGGGGGCAGGTGGAGAGAGGTCTCCTAGGAGTCCCCTACTTCATTCCATCATAAAAGAAGAATACAGACGCAGAAAGTAAAGAATGCAATATGACATGATGCCTGGCGAATCTATCAGTCCAGAAGCTTTGCTAAAACCAGAACAGCAATAAAATATGTCCTGTTTTCTTTAGAGCGTTATCGAAGACATTCACATCTAATAATATTTTTTCTTGTTTCTCAATTCATTTGCCAACGAGTTTTGTTTCTGAGCGAGCACAGCTCAGAGTTTACTCTTTAATAGGAGTAACTATAATTAATGTGCAGTCCACTCAGTTTTGCCCAGAAATTCTTTCTCTCCAGCAGTCAGCTGCTTTCTCTTGGGAGAACTCTGGAAGGCGGACAGCACAGAGCCAGGAGCAGTCATGACTGGGAAAACTGAGCAGGACCGGCATAGCCTGTGAGACTCGGTCCTCGTAAGCATATCAGATGCCTGGGAGGCAATGGCACTTTTGACTTGGGAGTAAATTCTGTTTCCCTGAGTTCAGGTTCTGGCCCCTTGGAAAGGAAAAGAGCCAGTTTCAAATCCCCTTTTTAAAATTCTACTTATTAGAAGTAGAAGAAGACCTAAATAGACATTTCTCCAAGGAAGATATACAGATGGCTAATAGGCACAAGAAAAGATGCTCAACATTGTTAATTATTAGAGAAATGCAAATTAAAACTACAATGAGGTACCACCTCACACCGGTCAGAATGGACATCATTAAAAAGTCTACAAAATAATGAATGCTGGAGAGGGTGTGGAGAGAAGGGAACCCTCCTACACTGTTGGTGGGAATGTAAATTGGTGCAGCCACTGTAGAGAACAGAATGAAGGTTTCTCAAAAAAACTAAAAATGGAGTTGCCATATGATCCAGTAATCCCACTTCTGGGCACATATCCAGAGAAAACTAATTCAAAAAGATACATGCATGCCTATATTCACAGCAGCACTATTTATAATAGCTAAGAAGCCATCTAAGTGTCCATCAACAGATGAATGGATAAAAAAGATGTGGTACATATATACAATGGAATACTACTCAGCCATAAAAAGAACAAAAGAATGCCATTTGCAGCAACATGGATGGACCCAGAGATGATCATACTAAGTGAAGTAAATCAGAGAAAGACAAATACCACATGATGTCACTCATATGTGCAATCTTAAAAAATCACCCAAATGAACTTATTTACAAAACAAATAGACTCAGACATAGAAAACAAACATGGTTACCAAAGGGGAAACTGGGTAACCGAGGGATAAATGAGACTCACAGACAGAAAACAAACATGGTTACCAAAGGGGAAACTGGGTAACCTAGGGATAAATTAGACTCACAGACAGAAAACAAACATGGTTACCAAAGGGGAAACTGGGTAACCAAGGGATAAATGAGACTCACAGACAGAAAACAAACATGGTTACCAAAGGGGAAACTGGGTAACCTAGGGATAAATTAGACTCACAGACAGAAAACAAACATGGTTATCAAAGGGGAAACTGGGTAGCTGAGGGATAAATTAGGAGTTTGGGATTAATATAAACACACTACTATATATAAAATAGAGAACCAACAAGGACCACTATATAGAACGGGGAACTCTACTCAATATCTTGTAATAACCCATAATGGAAAGGAATCTGAAAAAGAATAGATATATATATATATATATACATATACATATACATATATACATATACATATACATATACATATATATCTGAATCATTTCTCCGTACACCTGAAAATAACACAACACTGTAAATCAATTATACTTCAATAAAAAGTTATTTGTTTTGAAAAAATTCTACTTATTAAATTCCAAGGTTGCCTTCACCTGGCAAAGGGGCAGCTGCAGCGGTGAAGAGTTATATGCTGGGCACTGCTTCTATACTATTCCAACAGGAAACTGTCATTTCCCCAAACTCATACTGAGGAGGAAGCCCAGCTGGACGGTGGCAGAATGTCACCCTCACAGGTCTTTCTGTTACTTCTTTTTTTAAAACTCTCCCCACTTCCCACAGCAGATGCTGTAACCTGGGCTGAATCTGGCTCCAGAGACTGTTTTACTTGATTCTGCATGGTGTTACTGAAATTCACATTTAGCTCTTAAAGCCAATATTGACAAAACAGAAGATTTCAAATAAAAACTCTGATTTTACATTTTTCTTTAAAACACTGCATGATGTGAGAAATCTGTGAATCCCTCACCATACGGCAACAAGCCACAGAGCTGTGCCCTTTAGATGGGGCATGAGTTCACTACTTGGCCACAGTCCACACCCAGCCCTTATGCCTCATTTATGTCACATATTTACCCCGACGGGCATTTGATTTTTTAATCTCTAGGCTGTAAGATCATTCACAAACCCCCCAGGTGTTTAAAATGATCATTCTGGCTACTACAGGGAGACTGGGTAGGGTCGGGGGAGGAAGGATGAAAAAGAAGGACCCGATGGAGGATGTGGCAGTAATCCAGGTGAGAGAGGATGGTGGCTTGGGCCAGGGTGGCAGGAGTGCTGGTGATGAGAAGTGGCCATGATATGGATATGGTTTAAGGCAGATGCTCTGTTGTCAGATTAGACACGGCGAGAAGGACACACAGTGCACTTAGCCAAGCCAATCGTGCCAATTTTACCTCCCGTCCCATTCTCCCCAGTTTTCTTCCCCCATCGCAAAGCACAATGGAAGAATCAGAAGATAGAAGTGGAGTAGCTGGTGGAGTAGCTGGCCATCCAATGTCAGAGACGATGACTCCAACAGCTTGCCACTGAGAACATCAGTCATTCGTGACAAAACAAGAACAGTACTGGCCAGCACGGGGAGACCCAATGCCAGCTCCCCTTGAAGAACAAAAAATCATGATACTTAATTACCCTTAATTAGGTATCATGCTTGCTCTATTCATGCCGCCCTTGTATTTGTCCCTAATGAAAATGTAAGATGTCATGGATAAAGAGAATATATTTACAAAAGCCACAAATGATGTCCAAAAATCCCCTTCACCTATTGTTTTAGGGTGTTTCAGCCACTTGAAATGAGTTTCTGCCCCTTTCACCAAAATTCTATTCAGAATATAAAGAATCGGGTCGTATTCCACCTCTTCAGCGAAGCTTTCTTTCTGATCAAACTCATTTGATCCCATTTCTCTCTGAACTTCTACAGCAATCATTATTTATTTGTTCAGTTCATTGTGCAAATAGCCACAGAGTTCCATGCAACATTCCCTCTATTATTCCGGAACTGCTACTTAGATTATTAATTGTTATGAACAACAGAATACTTTATCAAATCCATAACCCTATAAACTCAATAAAAATGAAGTTTACCCAAAATGAGGTCTTGTATTCTTTGGGCACACTGATATGACAAAAGAAAAACACTTCCATATTTTAACAAAAAATGGAAATGACTTGTTTAACTTAGAATTTAATTCCCAGCAAATTCTCCATTCCCATCCACCCGCAGTGTTCTTAGGACTTTAAAAAAAAAAAAAAAAAGAGGATAAAGTTCTAAAGTGTTGGAGAATTTGGTTTCTCTACTCACAGAAATGTAGCTTCATATGGAGACATAACTAAAATTTCCAAATACATCTAAACAAATATACTATTTCTCAGTGGTAATATAGTACAGAGACCAGGAGACAATCAAATAGCAAAGAAAGTGCATATACAAAAAATAGGGACTCTAAGCCTCATAGATAAAAAATATCATGAATCAATGTTATTTCCACAGTTGCTAAGATATGAGATGCTAGAATAAATCTGAGTCACCCATGTGACAGTATGACAACAAAATATTAAAAGTTAAAGGTTACAACGATTTGAAAGTGATACATCCCAAATATTATAATTCAGAAAAAAAATACTCAAAATTAGCCGTAATTGTTTGCCCACCACCTAATTACATGGCAACAGGAACTATCTAATGAGACTGTTAACATTCCCTATCTTGGTTTTAGTTTTTTGTCACATTTTGCATTCTTGCTTATTTAATTGTCTGTGAAGGGCAAGAACTTCATCCTGCCCCTCATTTATCCCCAGATTGTCACACAGTGTCCGGCATGTAGAGAGCCTTCATCCAGCACGTTGATTGTGGAGTAAAGCACAATGGTTATATATATTAGGCAGCCACTCAAATGACACATCGGAAGAAAAACATGTAACGGTCTGAGGATATTTTCATCATACGTGTATGTACCAACATACACTGATATTACATTTTTGGAAACAGAAACGCAGAGCCCGGTATGCTTATGCATATAAACAAGGCTGAAAGAACAAAAGAGTAATAAAATCGAAAACCCAATACTAAGTTAGGCAAAAGGCTGGAACAGACACAACCAGCAACAGAAAACTCACGCACATCACGTAGCACGTAAGAAGCCATACACAAACGGCTACAGAGTACAGGATGCCATGAGCATAAAATTCAAGAACAGGCGAAACCAAGGTATGCTCAGAATGATGGTTACCTTGAGAAAAGGGGACAGTGACCTGAAAAGGGTAACGGGAAGTGGTAGGGTCCCAAGGAAGTTCTCTTTTTTCCCGTTGTCAGACTGATGGAGGTATAATCCACAAATAAAACTGGAAGATATTTAAAGGGTACCTCATAACGATTTGATACACATACACGGCGAAAGGATTCCTTCCACCTAGTTAACGGGCATCACTTCACACACTTATTTATTTACATATAAATAAGAAATGTATTTATATATAAGTAAACAGAAACATCTGAACATTTCAATTCTACTCTCTTAGCAAATTGCAATTACATAATACGTTATCATCCTTAGTCACCATTGCATTAGAACCTCCGATTACTGTTTTCCATTAGTTCCTCAGACTTTATTCATCTTATAGCTGAAAGTCTGTACCTTTTCCCAGCCTCTCCCTATTTCCCCAGCCCCCAGCAACTACTTCTATCTCTTGGATATGTTAATTATTTATAATGATTCATTTGTTCCATTTTCTTTATAGACGTTATACTTCAATAAACAACATTTATTGTTAAATATTGATATGGCTTTTCGCTGGGTATCGAATTTATGATTGATTTGCTGATTTTCTTATTTTTGCTCATCTGTTTTGTTTTCTATTTTCCACAGTGATCAAGTATTACTTTTTCTTCAATCTACTTTTATTTATGGGACATAAATATTCTATATCAGTATATATCAATCACATTTTTACTATCATGTTCTACTACATTTAACTCACCAACCCTCTATTGGTAGACTTTTGGACTATTTCCAGTTTTTTCTTTATAACATTGTTTGTAACGAACATCCCTATGTAGGTATCCTCGTATACTTGTGTTATTGTTTTCCACAGGAAAGGATTACTTTTAGAATAATACTTCCATAATATGAAGAACTACTTTTATTTTGGCTAGAACGTTTTGTACTCCTATTAAAGTCCCACAGATCGTTGTATCAGGGAAGCTGCAGCACACAAGGAACGGAGTTACTGTGGCGCTTTCAGTGCAGCAAAACCCACCGGGGGAGTTGCAGTACTCCAGCACTAGAGGGAGCCACCACTGCCCCGGCAGAGAGCCCAACTGTGATGCCTGAAGGAATAAACCTGACCCTCCTGCAAACCCCAAGAATCATCCTCCTCCTATCTCATGAATGACGGGTGGGCGCCCCCATCTCTCCTTCTCGCTCTTTCCTTGGAATGTTATCTCAGCCTCCTCTGGATTTCCACTCTTACCAGCACATTGTTCTTTTGTATCCACTATTTTCTTCCGTTTACGTAACAGACCACCTTGAAGACAAACTGTATTTATTGCTGTTTCTCTAAAGAAGGACGTGCCCAGCAGGAGTCATCCTCTCTATAGACTGCTCGTTTCTAACAGTGTTATCCTTCTTTTTTAGGGTACATCTAGTTTCCCTAGATGTGGGTTTTGCAGAAGTGGGAATACTCTTTTACTAGCTGTAGCAATACAACTCACATGGAGAAAAATGTATTTCGTATCCTAAATACTGCTCTCCCCAAGTATTTTCATAAGCACTTCACACATGATATAAAACATCGGGTAATTCTGAAACAAATACACTATATTCCAGGGGTAGCAAAGAGAACGGCAGGAAAAGGGATCAGGTCACTGGTCAGAGAAGAAGACGGTTGGCAGCGGTGACGGAGTGACAGGCTTCCTGAGGAACTACTATTCCAACGGAGAACGATAGTAAGTGTTTATATTGAAAAAACTTAAATTTGCCGCATATAAACCCCAAGATTAAAAAATGCTCAAAGACAGACGAAAATGGCCTTACTTTATATAAAAATGGATCTGTACTTCTTAAAAGAGAAAGAAAGTCTGAGACATAGATATTTTGAGAAACACTGATGCGTTGGGTGACTTTTGTTCAAAACCAACCTAAGACGTAGTTTCTCAACCCAACGCGACATTTAGGGCTGAATGTTCATTGTTGGGGGCCTGTTCTGTGAAGTAGGATGTTTAACAGCATCTCTGGCCTCCACCCAGGGGCCAGCAGCATCTTTTCCAGGTGTGACAACCAAAAACGTCTCCACACATTACCAAATACCCTTTTCATATTCTCCAATTAGCTGCCAACACTGACCACATGGGCTATTTCACTAGGAAATCTTAATTTCTTATATCGCTTATCAGAAGATAAGGGATCTCTGAACTTAGCTTCCACTGTTGGGCTAACTGGTTTAACACAGCTCGCAGCCCCTTTAGAGGGTACCCCAATCTCTCACCCACAGTCCTCACCACTCCCCACAATTCTTCAGCTACGGTGTCCATTGCCACGTGCCATGTGGCTGACACTATTCTTTCCATCGTACACTTGTTAGTTTCACTCAGATAGATTTCATCTTTGGCCCCTATGGGATCTGAATTTGCAGCACCTCCTCCAAACACAAAGGACCTAGAAATGTCTGCTTTGAACAAAATAACTGATTTTTGGCAAATAAAATACAGACAGCAGTAAAGGGAGTTACCTAAACATCAACATTAAAAATAGTCATCGTGGGGCTTCCCTGCTGGCGCAGTGGTTGAGAGTCCGCCCGCCGATGCAGGGGACGCGGGTTCGTGCTCCGGTCCGGGAAGATCCCCCGTGCCGCGGAGCAGCTGGGCCCGTGAGCCATGGCCGCCGAGCCTGCGCGTCCGGAGCCTGTCCGCAACGGGAGAGGCCACAACAGTGAGAGGCCCGCATACCGCCAAAAAAAAATAGTCATCGTGGTCTCACTGAGACACAGAGCAACTGCCCATTATCTGATCTGTTGGGGGAAAACTAGGTCCACACTCTGTTCATCTCTTCAGTTCATAGCCATTGCGGCAACGTCACCAAGACTCATCTGCAAGCAAAACTAAAAAAAAAAAAAAAAAAAAAAAAAGGTTGCCCCCGATCATCTACAGGGCCATCCATCATGCGACAGAGTCTGCAGCATCTCCACAGCCAATAATGCACCGTATCGATCGGCCATTACCGCACCAGCAGATTAAATGCCTCCTCCGTTCATTTAACAAAATCTTCTTTGAATCGTCTCAGCTATAATATCCTACCAAATACCAAGAAGAAGCAATGAGACTAGAGATCTTGCCGCTAACCCTAAGTAGCCGCATTAGTCCTCGCTGCGTAATGGATGGACTTAAAATAACCACTGTCGGCAGCCACAGTCCCACCAGACGCGGGGACAGAATAGATGCTTTTGCAGGAGAAAAGAAGGAAGAATGGAAAGGAGGGAAGGAGGGAGGGCGGGAGGCTGTGTGAACACAACATGCACCAAGCATTCGATATACAGCCTTATACTAAAGACTCCCGAGATAAAGAAGAAAGAAAAAAATCCCAACGCATTACAGCAAGACATGGGAACACCCACGTGGCAGGTGTGAGGGGATGGGTGGGTCATCCACACACGCACACAGGTCGCAGCCCCGCACCTGCCCTGTTCTGCTTCAGAGGCTTACCTGGCCGTTCAGAAAAAGAACTGCTTCAATCACATCTACATCCTCACTACGGGGGACAGGTGAGGGGGGATGCCCAGGAGGGAAGACTTCCCGCCTCCCAAAGAACCGATGAGCCCCCAGCCAAGATAAGGTGTGTGTGGAGGGAGGCGGGCACAGGGAACAGCAAGAGAGATGAGGCACTAACCCTCCACCCACCCCACGGCCCCCGCCGTGAACGCCAGATGCCGACAAAGCCAGTTTCCTTGGAGTTCCCTCTAATACAACAGAGGAAGAATAACCCTCTACCGGGGACAGAGAAGGGATCTCCCAGGCTGTCTGGGGCACATCCATCATGGCCCACTGAAAGTCACGTACAGCAAGCTCTACTTAGGATACAGCGTCAGGAAACCCCTCGTGGTTAACCATCCCAATGAACACCGAGGTGGAGGCTCTGCTTCCTCGCTCATAACTGCCGCACGAGTCTGCTCCGTGTGGACGGCATCCACTGAGCAACACGTCTGCTTCAGCTGAGTGCAGGCGGCAGCGGAGGGGACCAACAGGAGATGCGGGAGGGGAAGCAAAGGAAGAAGTGGGGAGTCTCCTCCGTGCTCGCTCCCCTCCGTGCCTCAGCCTCGGTGGAATGGTCCCTCTCCTGAAGGCACCTCTCTCTGGGTCCCAGCCTCAAATTTCCCTTTCCCCACCCCCAGGCCAGGCGGCCGTCACTCCGCCCACTTGTGCTGCCCCAGGGTTTGGTCCCTTAACTCTGATCACACCTCCCTCACCAACCCCCCCATCAACACACTCCCTGCAAGCATCCATCTGGAGGACGTTGCCCATTTCCTTCTAGAATTTTGACTCACGCACTAATGCAGAAGAATTTTGTGCCTTTCATAGTTTAAGCTTTTAAGATATTCACATATGTTATCAACACTTCTATAATACATTCGGCAAACATTCACACCTTTAGTGGTTATTATATACCAGGCATCATGGCTGGGCCTGGGCAATTCAAATGAGTAAGGCGGGGTATCTACCCAAAGACGGTTGTTTTCAATGCTGGAAATCCCTGTCTTCTCTGATATGTCTATTTCTACCCCAGCAGCTACAGAAGTTTTCAGCACTCCAGGTGTCAGCACCGTTGTTACAGTTACACATACTGATTCTACTGACTGACACCTAATTATTGACGACTGGAAAAAATATTCTAGGGCTTTCGAAGATCTCACATCCCCAACACAACAGAGCATAAATGAAAGCATGGTAGAAAAAGACACTATTTTCTGGCTTGTGCTACAAAGTCTTTTTTGTACCCACCAAAAAATCATCTTAAAACCACTCAATTCCTTTAAAACATAGTAAGGTGGTTCTATTATACGATGAACAGACGGTTCACTCTGGAAAAGTAAGTTGGTGGGACGGGAATGTATTTGTACTTTTCTGCCACTTTCTGTTAGCACAAGGATTCATTCTATACACCATTGAGGTACCCTCAGATCTTCCGATTTAATTATGACATTAAAGATGGATGTCACTTTCATATTTGGGGGTCCTGACTTATGTCCAACATACAGCCTTGTTGAAGAGCTTTGGAAAGAGTATGGTTTGTATCAGTGCCATCTCCCAGTGAATTTCTACCCTGGCTTTGATGTAAAGTGTCTCCCAGGTGGAATAGCACAAATTCTTGAAATACTGATGGATATTACTTCATATTCCACAAACAGAAACATACAGGGCAGGTGTAGCAGGATAATATTTGAAATATGAAGTTGATCTCCCCGCCCAATGTCTGAAGACCCTTGGTACAGTCGGCCCCCATTTTTTGACAGGAGATACACCATTTCTTGCTGTTGTCTCAGAGGAAGACAGAGCCCAGGAAGTTCTTCCTTGTTTTTCGGGGGTTTTTTTGTTTGTTTGTTTTAATTTTTTGGCCGCACTGCACGGCATGTGGGATCTTAGTTCCCTGACCAGGGATCAAACCCACGTCCCCTTCATTGGAAGCACAGAGTCTTAACCACTGGACCACCGGGGAAGTCCCTCTTCCTTGTTTTTGATTGTTAAAATGAGAGTCCGATAAAAGACGGGAAAGGATTCATGATGTAGGCCGTAGATGATGAGTTTCAGTGAGGTTCCCGCAGTCAGAGATGGGTAGGAAAACAGACACTGATGGAGCCTCTCTGGAAGGGATCTGGTCCCTGCCCCACGGAGTAAGCCAGGCCTGTGCTTTTTTTCTTTTTAAGTTCTGAAAGTTCTTTTTTTTTTTTTTACATATTTTTAATTGAAGTATCATTGATTTACAATGTTATGTTCATTTCTGCTGTACAGCAAAGTGTCTGTTATACATATATATACATTCCTTTTCATATTCTTTTCCATGATGGTTTATCACTATTGAATATAGTTCCCTGTGCTCTACAGCAGGACCCTGTTGTTTATCCATCCTATGTATAAAAGCTTACGTCTGCTGACCTCAACCTCTTACTCCTTCCCTTCCCCACCCCCTCCACCTTGGCAACCCCAGGTCTCTCCTCTATGTCTGTGACTATCTTTCTGTTCCATAGACAGGTTCCTCTGTATCATATTTTAGATTCCACATATAAGTGATATATGATATTTACCTTTCTCTTTCTGATTTACTTCACTGAGTCTAATAACCTGTAGTTGCTTTAAATGGCATTGTTTCGTTCTTTTTCATGGCTGAGTAGTATTCCATTGTATATATGTACCACACCTTCTTTATCCATTTGTCTGTCGATGGACATTTAGGTTGTTTCCATGTCTTGGCTATTGTGAATAGTGCTGCTATGAACATAGGGGTGCATGGATCTTTTTGAATTAGAGTTTTGTCTGGGCAGGCCTGTGCTTTGAATCAGGGTAGACCCCAGGGAGAGAGGCAGCCAAAGACTCAGAGAGCCAAAGGCAGCCAGGGTTTCCCTGGTGGCGCAGTGGTTGAGAGTCCGCCTGCCGATGCAGGGGACGCGCGTTCGTGCCCCGGTCCGGGAAGATCCCACGTGCCGCGGAGCGGGTGGGCCCGTGAGCCATGGCCGCTGGGCCTGCGCGTCCAGAGCCTGTGCCCCGCAACGGGAGAGGCCACAGCAGTGAGAGGGCCGCGTACCACAAAAAAAAATAAAAAATAAAGTAAAATAAATAGAAAGAAACAGATGAATTTAATCTGGAGATTAAATGCTTGGAGAACCTCTTAGAATACCCCGTGCCTTAAGCAAGGATCCGGCTGAGAAAGGCACTAGATCTGAAAGAGCCTCCTGCACACGAGGGGAACCTCCGCAGACACTTCCGCGGATGGACGTGCGAGGATGATAAACATTTCAGAAGATGCAAGTGTAGGCAAATGACACGAGGAACCCAGACGGCCGCCCTAGACACTCCTGGGCACAATGCATGTTCCCCGGAGCTAGGACAAAGCCTTGGCACTGGGCCAGCTGGGGGCCCGCTTCTGCCCCCGCCCCCACCCTCGGTGAAATGAGTTCAGAACAGAAGCTGACTCACGTTACAAGGGGGGAGTCTCTGGGGCGTTCAGACCCTGGCCTGAAATCTGCAAAGCTCATCTCCATCTTCTGTTCATTCTGCAACTTCAGCGACCTGCCTTGACCTCTCTAAGCGGTTTTCTCCTCTGTCAACTCTGCGGATTAGAGGCAACCGTATACTAGGGTTGATGGATTTAATGTGCTGATCCATGAAAAGTAGTGTCCCGCACTTCCTGAGGCCTCAATAAATAGAAGCCATTGTTTCAGAACAATAAAGACACGTTCCTTTACCAGCTACTCTTCATGTGAGAAAGAATAACCAGGTCTCAAAAGACTCTTAAATCGCCCATAAGACATTGACAAAGATGGGTAAGTAGATGCATGACAGCAACAAGTGTGGAGAAGATCATTATTACCTCTCAGGATGGCAGGAGAGCTAAGAGGAGGAAGCGCTTCAGCTGTGACTCACCTTGTAAGTTCTGCAAAATGGCGGCCCTGCTGGGGGACCACTGGGGCCGTCAGCATTGGGTCTTTCTGCACAGGCCGCTGAATTAGAAATTAGGCAATATGACTGGAAGTCCTGACTCTGTCACTTTGGATGAGCCATGCAAGGTCCCAGGGACTTCCGTAGCTTATCTACAAAATGAGGACAGTCTTCAAGGTGCAGTTTTAGCTTTGAATGTCTGAGATACTGACACACCGGGCAGAATCTTGAGGTTTTCATCCTTGAAAGAAAATGGAAAATCATCACAGCTGACCTCAGAGACTCTGAAAGAAAGCCGATTCCAGGACCGTGACTGGGATCGTTATTTGTTCCTGAACTAATAACATCTGTATCTTTAACATATCGCACAGTATACAAAATGATGAGCTGGGTGTATTAGTCAGGGTTTTTCAGAGAAGAGAACCAACAGGAGATAGATGATAGATAGACAGATACATAGATAGATACATAGATGATAGATAGATGATAGATAGATAGGGAAACAATAAATAGATAGAAAAATGATAGATAACAGATGATGGATGGATGGGTGGGTAGATAGATAGATGATGGATGGATAAATGATAAATAGATGGACACATAGGTAGATAAATGATAGATAATAGATGATTGATGGATGGATGGATAAATGATAAATATGCCGACAGATAGATACAGACATAGATGGAGGACAGACTGATTACAGGAACTGGCTCACGCTGTTAGAAGTCCCATGAGGGACCTCTGCAAGTTGGAGACCCAGGAAAGCAGGTGGTGTTATTCTTTCCGAGTCAGAACCTCTGAGAGCCAGAAGCACTGATGTTTGAGGGCAGGAGAAGATGGATGTGTCTCAACTCAACTCGCGAGAGAAAGGGTTTGTTCTTCCTCCGCCTTCTTCTTCTGTTCAGGCCATCGAAGGATGGGATGATGCCGTCCCGTGTGGGTAAGGGTGATCTTCTTTACTCAGTTCACCAATTCAAACGTTAGTCTCTTCCAGAAACACCCTCCCAGACACACCCAGGAATCACGTTTTACCAGCTCTTCGGGCATCCCTAAGCCCAGACGAGTTGACACCTAAAACTGACCGTCACACGGGGTAAAGAATATTAAATGCTTTTGTGGCAGGCTCTCCTGACAAAGGGAAGTGCCCTGTGGCAGGTACATTAGAATGACTTCCAACCAAAAAACGTTTTTCGGTTCAAATACTGAAAAGTTTCAAGGACAGCCTCCTGAGAAAAGGCGGCTACAGAGAAAATGCATCCCTTCTGTGTTCTTCAACAATTAAGATTTGCTCCTTGTACACCTGCAGAAAACATATTCCGCTCCAACAAAACCAGCAATGTGTTCCACGAGAAGTCAGTTTCCCTGGGGTGCCTGTGCTCTTCTGTCCCTCAGAATCCTTTAAAACAAATCGTCAGGTGGAGGCACGCATTGGTGCAGGCCCCGTCCTCCAGCTCTGGTGACTCTCTCTGCTGATCGCCTCCATCCCAGAGACTGAAACTGATGAAAGCCCTGTTCT
The DNA here is from genome assembly GCF_003031525.2 of Neophocaena asiaeorientalis asiaeorientalis. Taxonomy (NCBI): domain Eukaryota; kingdom Metazoa; phylum Chordata; class Mammalia; order Artiodactyla; family Phocoenidae; genus Neophocaena; species Neophocaena asiaeorientalis. The sequence goes on along the minus strand of NW_020174645.1, from coordinate 1,267,014 downwards.
CTGAAGCCCTGGAATGCAAGAATCTGATCAATTTCAACTGCCTTCTGGCTTCCAGAAGAGAAACCCGCTGGGAAGTTAGACCAAGGACTCTGACCCCGCACAACTGAGAAAATGAACACACCGCCTTCGTTTAAAGTGCCTGAGGATCCACCGGGGCAATCACACCGTGAAAGCATCCCCGAGAAGGGTTTCAGAAAGCTCTGTCCGGTCCCGGGGTAAAACTCCAACCTCTTGTCACAACCACCTTGGCTCATCTTGGTTCAGGCACCTGCTTTCCGTGTCTCTGCTCATGGTAAGAAAACCTGCCCACGTCCACGTAGCCTCCCTCCTGTGTCGGAAAATTCCTAATCTGTTCTTAGGGTTTAGAGTAGACAGAAGAATGCCTTCCCGCCCCTCCACCAAAGAAATCCACATTTGAATCCTCGGAGCTTGTGCATATGTTACCTAACAGGGCAAAAGGGGCTTGATAGATATGACTGAGTCAAAAATCCTCAGATGGGAGATTATTCTGGATTATCAGGGCGGGCTCTACGTGATCCCAAGGGTCCTTAAGAGAGGGAGGCAACAGGAGACACAATGGGCATAAGTAGTTGGAACAGGAAGACAGAGAAGGGCCGGCAGCAAGAGGACAGAGCCTCTAAAAGCTGGAAAAGGCAAAGGAAACTCCCCGAGAGCCTCCAGAAGCAAAGCCTCCTTGCTGATACCATGATCTTAGCTCACTGAGACCCATCTCAGTCTTCCGACATCCAGAAATGCAAGAGAAAAGAAAAAAGTGTGTGTTTAAAGCCACTAAATCTGTGGAAATTTGTTACTGCCACAATAGGTAATTAATCCAGGTGTTTGTCATGTTGTAAACTGCCTGAGGGCTATGGAGCCAGACTGTGAGGGTAACTAACTTTATCTTTGGTGTATATATATGTGTATGACTCAGTCATAAGAAAACAATGAAATAACGCCATTTGCAGCAGCATGGATGGACCTAGAGAGTCTCATACCAAGTGAATTAAGTCAGACAAAGACACCATATGATACCACTTACACGTGGAATCTTACAAAAATGACACAAATGAACTCAGTTACAAAACAGAAATAGACTCACAGACATAGAAAACAAACTTACGGTTACCAAAGGGGAAAGGGTGGGTGAATAAATTAGGAGTTTGGGATTAACAGATACACACGGCTATATATAAAACAGATAAACAGGGCTTCCCTGGTGGCGCAGTGGTTGAGAGTCTGCCTGCCGATGCAGGGGACGCGGGGTCGTGCCCCGGTCCGGGAGGATCCCACATGCCGCGGAGCGGCTGGGCCCGTGAGCCATGGCCGCTGAGCCTGCGCGTCCGGAGCCTGTGGTCCGCAATGGGAGAGGCCACAGCAGTGAGACACCCGCGTACCGCAAAAAAAACAACAAGGTCCCACCGTATAGCACAGGGAACTATACTCAATTATCTTGTAATAATCTATAATGGAAAAGAATCTGAAAAATTAAAATATATATATACACACACGTATAACTGAATCACTTCGGTGTACTCCTGAAACTAACATAACATCGAAAATCAACTACACTTCAATTAAAAAAAAAATTCATCTTCCTCATCTGTGCAATGGGGGTACTAGCTCACAGGTTACTTTAAAGATGATTACTCTTCAAACAGTGCCCAGCACATATCAAGCACGAAATCAACATTAGCTTTCACTATAGTATTGAATGTTAATTTTTAAGTGTTTACTATCGCAAATGCTACAAAGTTAAGATAGCTCCGGGGAGGTACTTTCCTTAAATCTGTGTGGAAAGCATTATTGTTACATTTAAAGATTCTACTCCAGAGTCTCCTGGAAAATTCCTATTTAATTATTAAAAGTAGGTGGGGAAGGAGATTTTTATTGCCCGCAGCAAGGGGAGACAGGCTGAAACGGAGCCCATATGCCTGTGGGTAAGTGGAAAAAGCGGCACTAAGCGTAAAGAGTATGGATTTTGCAGCCCCGCACATATCCCAGAGTCTTAACGCTCTCCAGGTTTTCAGGGCTGCAGGAGGGTGAGGCAAGTGAGGGGCCCCGAGCTCAGAACACAAGGAGGCGATCACTCTCCAGCACAATCCCTGGACTGCAGGAGCTGGACTGAGTGCCCAGGGCACCCCATCCAACTCACCCTGGTTCCACCCTGAGCAGATCCCAGTGAAGAGGAAGCCCTCAAACTGGAGACTCGTAATGACCTGGGGGAAACATGCAATGGCACTGAGGCAGGGAAGTTGGATTCATCTCTACAACATCGCCTTCAAAACCAATCAGGAGGATTGGCTGGAAAGGCTGGGTAGGCAAAGTTCTACCCCACAGCATTTGTTCATCTTTAGACCATTTCCTTGCAATAGTGACGCTTCCAGATGGCTGATAGATAGATACATAGACAGATGCATAGATAGACGGATAGATAGATAGATAGATGGATGATAGGTAGACAGATGATGGATGGATGGATAGATGGATGGATGGAAAGGCAGATAGATGACAGATGGATACATGGATGGATAGATAAATGATAGATAGATGGACAGATGGAAGATGATAGATAGGTAGACAGATAGACACAGATAGACAGACAGATGGTGGATGGACAGATAGCTAGATGACAGATAGATAGGTAGATAGAAAGAAAGGTAGATAGGTGATGACAGACGCAGAGATGGATGGATAGACAGAGTCAACACCCACAAACACAGACCTAGTCGTTGTTCCAAGACCCGAGGTGGTCCTGCCCAGGGATCTGGGAGTGTCTTCTAGGCTGTGTGGTAGTTACCACCTTCTCACGACCAGCCCACGTGGACAGTCCTCTCACTCCACCCATCCCCAGAAGATGTGCTACTCTAAACTGAGAGATGGAGCCCCAGACTGCATGGGTCCAAACCCTCCACCTCTCTAATCTCCCCATTGCTCATTTTCTGCATTTCAAAATGGAAATCCTAACAGTGGCAAGAGGTCACCACATGAGTTGATGTCTGCATCGGGTCTTAAGAGTCGGGTCTGGCACGTAAATGACGGCTGGAAAGTGTCAGCTATTGGCATCATCATAAAGAACAGCATCTGTGCTGCTCCTATCTGTAGGTCCCGCGGGACACGGAACGCACAGAACATGGCACACACTCAATAGGACATTTGTTAACTAAATAAAACAGGAAGCAAATTAGTGAGCTTGTGGGGCAACTTCCAAAGATAAGGATGACATAATAGTTCTTCTGTGTAGAATAAAGGTCTTTGATTCTACCTTTAGCCCACAAAACGTTCCTCCCCACCTCCAATCAGAACCACCCGGCCCTACTGAGTGAGGATGCTGGGGAAGCTCTAAGGTGGGCCAGGTGTGGACACAGCTCTCAGGGGGCAGTGCGCCCATCAGTCAGGCACCTGCCCTGGAAGAGTGAGCCAGGCCAAGGAATGAGCGTTCTAAGACCAAGAACAACATCTACAGATGAATGAAAAAAAGTCAACTAAGCAACTTTCCAGCTCGAGGAGTGACACTTACAAGGGCCATGGGGAAACAAGAGGTTTGAACAATCCAGTCAGAGAAGCCAGGGTGACTGGAGCACAGCAAGACAGGCGGGCTGGTTCCAGGTCATGCAGAACCTTGCAGGTCAAGAACCTGCGTCTTATGTCCACACTGCTATATTTAAAACGGATAACCAGCAAGGACCTACTGTACAGCACGGGGAACTCTGTTCAACGTTATGTGGCAGCCTGGATGGGAGGGGAGTCTGGGGGAGAATGGATACATGTATACGTACAGCTGAGTCACTTTGCTATGCACCTGAAACTACCACACATTGTTAATCGGCTACAGTCCAATAGAAAAATCAAAAGTTTTTTTTAAAAAAGAACCTGCGTCCTCTCTTGACCGCAATGAAGTTATCAAAGGATTTTAAGCTGGAGAGGGATTTGATTTCATTTGAACTGGGAGGGGGATGGCTTCTAAGAAGCCAGGAGCAGAACTGGGGGGAGACCGATGAGGACATTAACAAGGAAAAAAAGATGTCATTGTCCTGGACCAGCACAGTGAAATAGGAGATGCGGAAATGTCATGGGACTCAAAATACATTAAGGACAGCTCAGGACTTGAAAAGAACCATAAAGCTTGGGGGTGGGTTGGCAGCGGGTTGAGGTGCTTTGTCATATTGAAAAAGAATGTTTTATTTTTTTTTCTCTCAATAGAGAAACACTGGGCTTCCCTGGTGGCGCAGTGGTTGAGAGTCCGCCTGCCAATGCTGGGGACACGGGTTCGTGCCCCGGTCCGGGAAGATCCCGCATGCCGCGGAGCGGTTGGGCCCGTGAGCCATGGCCGCTGAGCCTGCGCGTCCGGAGCCTGTGCTCCGCAACGGGAGAGGCCACAGCAGTGAGAGGCCCGCGTACCGCAAAAAATAAATAAAGAAACACTATTTCTCATATATACACCCAAACCATTCTTGCTGGGAGGAAAGAGATTTCATCATTTATGTAATCCTTTATTGAGGACCTCCCAAGGCCTCAGTATTTGGTGACGAGGGTAAAATGCTTTCTAGCCTACAGAAGCCCCAGTGGAGTGGGAGAGACACATGGTTCACAGAATTTCCGAGTACAGTCCGGGTCTCCCCATCCCAGAACCCACTTCTCCTGCAGCCCCCCATCTCCGTGGATAGAATCCTAGCCTTCCCTTGCTCAGTACCGTCAGAGACTCTTCGTCTCAGGCTCTATGTAAAATGTATCACCCAGTTCTGCTGGCTCCATCTTTAAAAGACGTGCCAATGCCACTACTTCCCACCTCCAGGGCTACCTCGCTTACCTGGTTTCCTAACTGGTCCCCCCCCCCCACCTCCTGCCCGTTCCTCCCTAGAAATCCGTTCTCCACCCAGCAGCCAGGGAGCCGGCTTAGTTGGAAGTCAGCTGAGGGCAGCCCAGAGGCTCTCCAGTCCCTTCCGAGGAAGTGGCACTGCCTCTACAACAGCCTTCCAGGGCCCAAGCCACTCTCTTTCCGCTCCCTCCATCCAGCCACACTGTCCTCTGCCCACTGACCAGAACTGGCCGGCTGCCCTCCTGACCCGGGCCTTTGCATATGCCTTTGCTCTACCTGGAGTGAGCTTTGCCCAGGCATCCACATGGCTCATCCCCTCGCCTCTTCCAAGGCGATACCCAACTGGTACTTTCTCACTTCCACACATTTTAAAGTCACACAGACACACTTTAACTCACCTCCTTGCTTTACTGTTCTACCTATAGCACTATCACCATACATGAAGAGAGATATAGATAAGGATGTAGACGATATAGATATAGTAAATATGCGTTTAAACACGGGTTTGAACTGCGAGGGTCCATTAACACCGATTTTTTTCAATACTAGATACTACAGGACTACAAGATCCTTGGTTGGTTGAATCCATGGAGGCGGAACAGCAGATATAAAGGGCGGCCGACTATAGCTATTTCATTTATGTGCGGATTTCCAGCTTTTCAAGGAGGGTGGGCACCCCTGACCCCCTCCACCGCACTGCTCAAGGGTCGGCTATATACGCATGTATATTATATAGTTATTTATCTGTGTATTGTCTGGTCCCCGTGATTAGGATGTAATCTCCACGATCAACCTCGAGAATTTGTTTCCTGTGCATCTAGTACGGGGCTTGGACATGGCACATGCTCCATAAATACTTGTAGAATAAATGGGTCGCTATTTAGAACAAAGTAAGCAACAAAACAGAGGGTTGTAAGTCAGTATAGGCACAGAGCACTGGGCTCTCTCTGCCTGTTAAAATGAAACAATGTTGCAAAAGACAGTCGAGTCTAAAAGCATCTCACTGATGATCAGTGACATTCAGCATCTTTTCATGGACCTGTTGGCCATCTGGATGTCTCCTGGTTAACTTTTAAAAACCAGGAGTTTCACATTTAGAAACTGTGTCGGGGCCACGTTCCCACTCAGCCAGGATTGGACACCTGCTACCATCATGGGCGTATTCTCCCATCCTTCACCTGTCCCATCATTTCCGGTCTTTCCCAACTTTCCAGCACTCATCAGCTTCCTCATGGCCATGGATTCAGGATCCTGCCTTTAAAATGCTGGCTGAGGGACTTGGCTGGTGGTCCAGTAGTTAAGACTCCGAGTTTCCACTGCAGGGGGCATGGGTTCGATCCCTGGTCCAGGGACTAAGATCCCGCATGCTGCGTGGCACAGCCGAAAACATTAAATATTAAAAATAAAAAAATAAAATGCTGGTTGATACATGAAGGGAACTTTGGAAGTCATTTGCTTTCGGACCACCTTAGCCAAGGCTACAGACAGCACCAATATCACACTCAATAGGACATTATCACTATGATAAACGGCACAGAAAAAACTGCTTGTATTTTGTGCATTACCTGTGGATTGTCTCACCAGGCCACATCTGCATCTATCGACAAGGATCTGCAACTTCCCTACTAACACAGTGATGACTCTGTATTCTGTTGAAGAGTTTTCATCAGAAAGCTTAAAGCCATTTCCAAATGGCTTAGCTGGACAGGAACCTGGTTTTAGAATAATTTCACTCTTTCACTTTGGCTGTCCTCACTCTGCCTTCTGATCTTAACTAAAACCAGCCTCATCAGAGACTAATTCATACGTTAATTTTGCATAATATGTCACCAAACTTCAACTATTATTTGCTTAACAAAATCCTAATTCTTTAAAATGACAAGGAGAGAAACATCAATTTGCAACTGCTCGGCCCCCCTCTCCCCCACACACACTACCGTGAAGATTTTTTTAAGTGAATTATATTCCCACCTTCTAAGATGTGGGGGTAAAAAATGAGATGACTTCAGTGTTTTTTGAATGTTAAAAAGGGGTTAAATTTTTGCTATATTTTAAAGGCTTATGATTACAATTTTACACCCCTACACACACACACACACACACACACACACACACACACACACACACAATGTGTGTGTTCCATCACTGGAAGACAATACAAATGTAAGAAATGCTAAGGGGGCTTCCCTGGTGGCACAGTGGTCAAGAACCCACCTGCCAATGCAGGGGACATGGGTTCGAGCCCTGGTCGGGGAAGATCCCACATGCTGCAGAGCCACTACGCCCGCAAGCCACAACTACTGAGCCCACGTGCCTAGAGCCCGTGCTCCGCAACAAGAGAAGCCACCGCAATGAGAAGCCCACGCACCGCAACGAAGAGTAGCCCCCGCTGGCCGCATCTAGAGAAAGCCCGCGCACAGCAACGAGGACCCAACGCAGCCAAAAATAAATAAAATAAATAATTTTTTTTAAAAAAGAATGTGAGACTTGGGTCCAGTGGCACCTGGTATATACTCTTCTCCTCTTATATCCTAAGAAAAGGCTGTGGTTCTGTGACTATCTTGATAGCAGGAATTCCTGAAGGAAGAGCTAGCAAATCAAACTTTCATGCGTCAGAACACTGGGAAAAATAAGCCTTAAATTCTCTGTGTCTAGAAAGCTCTATCAAATTATCCTTTGACGCTAATCGGAAATTTCAAGACTCTAACATTGCCTCCAGAGGGTTCTGCCTGCTAATACACGACTCAGGACTGCCTAGCCGCAAACAGGAGCCGCAGGGTAGCTCAACTACGATCCAGGGAGATTTAAGAAGGCTCTAGGGGTTGATCACTGCGAAACTGCTATTTGTAAGAAGACTTATACATTTGGTCTTGTCCCCCATTTCTGGCACAGAGCTCCTAACACCCCCAGAATTTCCTGTTAGGAGAGCCGGAAAGGTATCTCTGGAGATGTAATGAGGTGACTTCCGGACCACGTCTAAGGGTGAGGGCTGGCTGGCAGCGGAGCCAACCATCTGATTAGAGGCTTGGGACTTTCAGTCACTGCCATCCCCACCCCATCCCCAGCTCCACGCTGACCACAGGGAAGGAGAGACGGGCTGCAGGATGAATCAATCGTCAGTGGCCAATGATGCAATCAGTCATGCCTCTGTAAAGAAGCCTCCATAAAAACCCAAGGGGACTAGATTGGGAGAACTTCCGGGTTGATGAACGGGTGGAGGCTTGGGGAGAGCGGTGCCTGGAGCTCCATAACCTTTCCCCATGCCTTGCCCTGTGCGTCTCTTCCATCTGGCTGTTCCCTGAGTTATAGCCTCTTATAATAAACTGGTAATCTAGTGAGTAAAATGTTCCTCTGGATCTGTGAGCCACTCTAGCAAATTAATCGAGGCCAAGGAGGGGGTCATTGGAACCTACAATCCATAGCCGGTCGGTCAGAGGCACGGGTGACAACCTGCACTTGTGACTGGAGCCTGAAGCTGGGGGCGGTCTTGTGGGACTGAGCCCTTAGCCGGTGGAAGCTGATGCCATCTCCAGGTAGACAGAGTCAGAGCCGAGTTGCACTGCAGGGCACCCCGCCAGTGTGGGAACTCCACCCCCAGCACACAGCCCTTGGAACTGGTCCCAGAGCAGCAGCCACTGAAACAAAATCCGACCTGGCAAGGACAGCGCCCTGAGCAGCTTTGGCGATTCAGGTGTGAGAACCGGAAGAAATCATCTCCAAGATGCCCCAGCTGCGGTAAAATAAATCCCCACCATTTCTGGGGTTTGTGCCTCTCCACTGGGAAACAGCATCTGATTGGCCCAGTAGTGGCAGGACAATGTGCTCCTGGCCAGGAGCGGGGAGGTGTCTTAACCGCTATGTCCACCGAGCCCGCATCCAACGGAGGAAGCATGGTACCCAAAGCAACTTTGGCAGGAGGCTGCTGGAGGAATGGGGCATGGATGGTCGACAGGCAAAAGCCACAGACCTCCATCAACCTGTATGTTACATGTAACTTCCAGGACCAAAGGGCATGGCTGCTTGCCCCTGAGGAGGATTTGCTGAGGCAAGTAGAGTGAAACTTCTCTCTCAAAAAAGCTGGAGACGGTTGTTTCAACACAGGCTTTCTCTGTAAACCCAGATTTACTGTTTCTATCAGTGCAGCCACCCTCAGAACTTAAGGATAAGAGCCTTCCAAAATTCCTTTTGATTTGCACCTCGCATTAACAGCAGGACCTCCACCCCACGGGCATCCTTTCTCGGCGCTCTTGTCCGGGAAGTGCCAACGGTGCCGCGATATCGAAAAATCCAAGGAACACAATGTCATGGATAAAGTCCTTTAACGCCAGTAGCTCTTGCATTATTCAGATCTGAAAGAAATCAGAAAGAATCTTTTCCCCTCAACTTCATCCGGTTGATTAAAAGAAGGAATTATTTCTTTACAGGCCTTCCAAAAGTTCTCCAAATGACAAAGAGATTCTGGTAAAAACACTGCAGAACAAATCCTGGGTTTTCACAAATCAGTAAGCACATTTATTTAAACAATTTAGAATAACTTGAAATGCTGTCTTTTCCTGAAAAAGATATGCACACTCATACACAATGACACGATATTCAGCAAGTCCTGGAAGTGACACACTTAAGAGTCATCAGTTTCAACAAAAGGAAATTAAAGTAGCACATCTCCTGCGTGTTTTCTATTATATAAGGCGCATCTGTCCACTTGATGACTATATATGACTCTCTACTGATGAAAGGCACCGTGCTTAGCGTAGTGGGAAAATATCTTTAACTATTACTCGATGTATGCCTCCCTGTAATCATTTCCTAATCTTTGTCGTAACGTTTTCCTTTATTCCTTCTCTTG